>NC_061518.1:12362500-12662500 GCF_022379125.1 Scophthalmus maximus
CAACAATATCATTAAGTAAAGCCTCCATCTAGAAGAATTCACCAGGTACAGAATAACCACAGTGAGAATGGGGGAATTAGTAGAAACTGAGAGCAAAGTGATTGACATGGCCTGTCTGGATTTGTGTGGGTGTGAAATAATTGTGGAACAGGAAGATGCAACCTACCCACCATCTGTGGAAAAATGTCCAAGAACAGCAGGGACAAACAAAAGACTGTGTGCTATCCAGGATTGTTTGCATAAAATCTTCTCGTCACATTTAACCTTGCATCATTGTTTATCTTACACATGTGATCACCCCAGGCTCTTACCTCCTCCAGTGCCCACAGGGAGTCCACTACCGGCTTGATCTTCTTTTGGTCATAGAGGCACAAGAGTTTGTCCATCACTGATCTCACAAGACTACATCTCCCTTGTTTGAAGAGAAGGTTGAGGAGTGAGAATCCGGCTATGACTTTGTTCTCCTCGTATAGTTTAATAGGGTTCACCTTCTCCACCTGCCACCACTACGGGAAAAGAAACAGAGAGAGTGACTCATTTGTGCATGTTTCATTTGCCATGAAATGTTCATTTGGTACTATATTCTTCAAATGTTGTTGACAGACTGCATCTCTGACTCACAGATTTTGCAAAGCTGAAGAAACTCTTTGTTTCCCCAGTTACCATGTTTGACGCGCCTGAAGAGACAAAAATAAAAGGATTTCTGTGTGCTGTGCAAATGGTTAGACAAAAGTGACTGGTCAATAACAAGCAGGGAAGAAGCATGAGGGGTAAGGTGGTGGAGAAATGATTAGCACCTTTGGACCCTTAGATGTGTGCAAGCATGTCTTTTCATATTCAGTACAACTAAAATGAGTGAATTAATCTCCCTCTAATTCTGTTACTTGATTCATAAGGCTTGACATGGACTAAAGAAATTAACAGATATTGGATAAGAATAGTTGTGACGGACACTACATTTCATTTTCATGCTTTGGAGTATGTTTTAGTCAAGTGAGTCACTATTTCACACCCCAGTCCAGTTGCCAACACGCTTAATGAATGCAAGACTTGTCCAAGACTTGTCCTCATGGGAAATTTATCCGCTTTCTTGTCAAGACTTAGATAAGAAGATCGTCACCACTCTTGTGTTTGTCTGTTAAACCGCTAAGAGACTGTTGGCTTAGCTTAGCATAAAGACTACACCAACCCTATCCTTAACCCTAACACATTTTAGCATTTGAAGTTGTTTAATAAAGAAAACCATACAGTAAAATCAAACTTATAATTTCAGAGATAGAGTGCTTTCAATCTCCCAATGCTGTATGTTGTGTCGAAAAGTTGATCAGTTCTAAGTTCTAATTTTAACCCTTAAAGTTGAAGCACAGCAACAAAACAAAAGCAGTGTAAATCAAGTTAATTCCACTTTGAAAGTACCAAATGGAAATATAGAGTCTATGAACACAGGGAAAACTTAAATATTGTTCCCACCATAAAGGATATAATTTCCCAGTGGCTTCAACAGACTCAGCCCTTTCCCTGTATTCTCCCCACACAGGCAGTCCAACAAGATGTCGACTCCCTCTGGAGAAATCCTACAACATTAAGAACAAAGTAAAAGTCAAGTCCACTAAAAAAGAGATGTATACAAATTAATATACATGCAAGAGTACAATATGAACATTAGAGCTGCAACTAATTAACTTTTCAGTAAATTATTTGGTCCATTCAAGTTTGGTCTACAAAGTTTCTTAGAGAGCTCAAGTAGTTAATTCATGACTGCGAGTACTAAATGTGCAAAACATATTCCGAGTCTATAAATTCACCCTGTGATTCATATTCTGGAGCAGCTTCGGGATTTGTCTAATCATGGATTCATACGTTTTGAGCATTGATTCTCTGGAGAATTAATCTTTTAAAAAGTTGCAGCATACAACCCACGTTTCTTTTGACTCTGCCTACACTTTTACTTATAAAGAGATTATTGATGTTTTGCAGTGCCCACATTACCCCTCCTGAGTAACATTTTTAATATTAAAGTTCAAGTTTTTATTTTCTTATCACACACAAAATCAATAAGTCAAAAAGAGTTTGGCATACTTAGACTCATTAAAGGTACAGATATGAAAGACTGAAAGGCATGTTATTGTCAGGGGCACCTTAATTCCTCACTTTCTGCCTTGTGGCCCTGGACACCTGCTTGGCTAAACTGCTTGGTGGTCTTGTGATTCCCCTGGTTTTTGCCTTTTGTAAAAAGATTAATTTAATTGTACTTTGCTCTTGATCCTGAGAAGAATGTGTGGGCCAGAGAGATGAAAGGCACATGAATCCATTTCCACTGTCGAAATGTAGGAAGCATGAAACAATCTGTGCTAAAGAAACAATATTTGAATCTCTGCTGCTATAGCTCTGTAGATAGGAGGAGGCTGTGTGTTGATGTAGATCTTGAAATAATCAAAAGCTCTGCAATCTTTTCATAAAAGTCCAGACTGTAATTGCAGTAATCCTGGGACATATGTCATCAAAATCCCAACAATGCAACAAGGCCTTCTCTGTAGAGTAAACTGGCTAAGGCTGTGCTGTGAATGAAATGTGTAGTGTGTCAATGCTCGGCTCTAATTGCCTGAGTTGCCAGTGCAGTCCTTCACCCTGCACGACGTTGCTGTTTGAGATTAACTGTGAGTTTCCATGGGGACCATGGCCACGCAAGACCAAATAAGGCAACAGGTAAATCCACTATAGACTCGATGAGGTTCACGTTAACATATGTGATGATGCCTTCAAATTCAAACCTCATTTAAAACACTAGCAAATCGAATGTTTCCTAGAAACGTCACGATGAACCGCAATACAGAGAAAATTTCCATTCGTACTTTTTGACTTCTTGTACATAATCGACATTTCTGTCAAACAGGTGAGTCACGGAGTCTTTGATGGCTGCGTGTTTGAAACATGAGGCGATCCCGAACACGGTGACATTAGGAACAGTGGAGCACAGCTGAGCCACAGCTTGACCCTGAAAAATAACAAACAGTTGCAACAAATAATCAGTGGGAGCAGAGAGCGCTGAATGCACCGCAATCACAAACATACAACAGAATCCATATCACACAATAAACACACATTCATGAAAACATTATAAATTAATTTAGTTATATAGTGAATCATTCATGTTTGTGTAATACAATTGATTCATTGGCTGGCTGTAGGTATAACTCCAAATATAAACTGTCTGTTTTGAATAGAAAAGCACTTCTTTGAGTCATTTCCATAATCTAATTACTAAACAGGAAGTATTAGACAGAAATAATTGGAAGTTTATGTTTTCATTTTCGCACTGTAACAAAAACAACAGCTAACAACAGGGAGCAAGCAACCTGCTTCATTTGAAGGTACGAAAAACAGTCAGTTATAATGAAGAGATGAACTCCCTTTGATGCTGTGCAGGAGTCATAAGACAGGGACTTACTACACCACCTCCTGCTGAGTGCACCAACACCGACATCCCCTCTCGCAAATTGGCTACCTCGAAGAGCATCATGTAGGCAGCCACGAAGTTCAGGGAGAACGCTGCAGCCTCAGAAAAAGACATTTCATCTGGCATCATGTAGACAAAATCCACAGGTGTGCAAACCACCTCAGCCCAGGCATTGTAGTTCACAAAAGCCATGACTCGGTCGCCTATCTGAAAAAAACACGTGAGGGAGTAGCGAGGAGGAAGTTAATTTTACGGTAGATTACGGGTTAACTAGTGTTTTTCTTATTAACACACTTTCAGCACATGTTTACTACTCCAGTTTTGGTGATGCAGACTATTAATGAAACTGGCAACATGTCCTCATAGATCGCCACAATTTAACAACTAACCTCAAATCCCTTTGTGTTTTCACCCACCGACTCCACTATTCCAGAGCATTCAAAGCCAGGTACAAGAGGAGGTTTTGGAGGATTATCAATGGTCCCCTGACGCACCATCAGATCCAGGAAATTCAAGCCACTGCAACAACAACCAAAATGAGATGAAAAGACCCTAACATTGAATCCAATCGTGCATCTAAACTGTCTCAATCAATCTTGAATCAATAATACAAATATTCACTATAAGCTGTTGTTTCATGATTATCAGCTTTAAGTCACTGGCTTTAGCTCCAACAAGCAATCTTGACTAAATAGCATGACATACACTTTAATTTCCCTAAACTGCGAGTTTGACAACACTGGCAATACATGCTCAGCTATATCAACATTATTTCATGATCACAGCAGTTGGAAAAAATAGACACTGTCATTTAAAAAATGAATAAATGTGCTCGGTATGAATGGGCTCCACAGGAGAAAAGACCTGTGGCTTCATGACTGCGATGAGATGTCACAGCATCGCTCATACTGCACATTACACACCGTGGGGATGGTCAGAGCTCATCACAAGCCACGAGCACATATGTGATGTATGATATGGTCACATTTACCATGCTTTGACGCGGATCTTCACTTCGCCCTCCTGGGGCTCGGGCATCGTCTTCCTGCTCACCCTGAGTTTGTTGAGCCCTCCGAAACCCGCCAGTACCACCGCTCGCATTTCTTTGACACCGCCGGACGACGGCTCCACGTTTTCGGCTTCTTTCCCCACGGTTGTGTCGATCATGAACTCGGTTTCCTCCGTCATATCTGCTCCTTCTTTCGCCATGTCGGAGACCAGCCGCTCTCCTCTCCTCTCCGCTGCGCTCCTCCTCGGGGTTCAGGGTGATGATGATGATGATGATGGTGATGGTGATGTGATGGTGATGTGGTGTGCAACCTAGGCGCAGACACGCGCTGTGCGGATGGATGGGCATCCCCACAGTGCTGCGTCAAATCTCACCGCCCGCAGCCTTAGTCATGCGTAAATTGAGTGCCGAATAATCATTTTCCATTTCAAGCCAACTTCCAGATTCCCATTTTTTTTCCCAGAATCTGGACTATTATTCATCCCTGTGTATTGTCCTTTGCTTGCGGCCGGCCGGGGTCTGAAGAGCGACATCTGCTGGTGATGAGCGTGCAAACTTTATCTAAACGCTAAAGCCACATTATTCTGACATTACAACTCATACCTCCATGACTTCTCACAACAGCATCTCAAATAATGTAGAGGAACTTTACAAGAAGTATTTTCTATTGATTACTATGTCTATATAACTTCAAACATAGCCTTGATATTTTCTTATTAATCAGCCTGGTGGTCAAGCTTTGATGCACTGCAGAGCACAGACATTTCTTTAGGCTTCCTCTTTGGTCAACATGTTAAATATTGCTTTAGCTGTTTACACCATTGCTTTATGGGGAGGAGGGAAAAACTATTTAAAAAAAACAACTCCAGGGTTCTACCCTTTCAGGGTTTGAACCCTAAATAACTGGGTTCTCAGTCCTTAGCTTATTTTCTCAAAAATATCGCAAAATGTCCTTGCTCTCCAACAGCAGCAAAAATAAAAGCAATGATTATATTTTCACTATAAATATTATATTCAATGCAATAACCAATAAAATAATTATTCAAAAAGTGAATCCAAGCATCTCATACTTGTGCACTTACATAGAGATTACAACTGATTCCAGTGTTACATGTTTCTTTTTCAAACTTGATTTTTTCTTTAGATCACAAAAGCCTCAATAGTCAATCAAGTATTAAGTGTGTCGAGGAGGAGCATCTGCTTTTATTGTAACTCTGACTATCGGTCCAAAGGTAGAATAAATACAAGGTCAAAGTACTATACAATGGATTGTAATCAATTAATAAAGCATATGTCTTGTGATCACAGTGTAAGTGAAATTGCAATGTAGAACTCAGTTTTAAAGGGTCTGCAGCAATTCTCAAAAAAAAGGTTATATTTATGGTCAGAATTCCTGGACTGCACAAGTCAACCCTGAGAAAACCAACATGACTTGACATTGTACTGGCATTTTCTTACTGGAAGTCGTTTTTGTGCATTTCACAGCCTTCACTGGGTGTATATATTGTCTCAAAGCAGAACATATCTCACTGGATCAAAAAAAAACTTAACTCTGCATCTCTGCCACAGGCACACCAACAGTTACCATGGAATTCATCTAGAACACAATATCCTCTTATATACTGTACATTCATAAAAGCTACTGTGAACAAAGGGGAAAAGAGGTTGTTGGTCAGCAGTGGAAGGACTTCCTCTATTGCTTTGGGACCTCAGTGAAAATTCTCAGTCCATGCATTCCTTGAATCTCCTCCTTGAGAGCCTGAGGAGGATGACACACAACAGCTGATTAAGAAAATTAAACAAGTATAAAAATCTTTTTTAAAAGTTAAAGAGATTATCTTTTAAATATTACAAGAGTGATTGACAGACAACACCATGTATAGGTTTCAGTATAATATTAATAAAAAACAAACAAAAACACACATTTCACACATGCACATATCCAAAACTGCTGCGAATATTAGAATGGTACTGTAAGACAAAATTTGGACGAATCGTTACTTTATACTGCCACAAGAAGCACTGATTGTTGGGTTGAGGGGTTGTTATTTACCTGATTTACTAGCTGGTGTTGTTGCACTGTCCTTTTGCCTTTGAACTCACTGGACTCTATATGAATCTCATACATGGCCCCACAACCACCTAAACAAAGCACAAGATCACACAAACAACACAGTTATTAAGTTGGTGTTGTGTCAGACTTTTGTTTCTACACATCAATGAGGACATACTGGAAAAGTAATGAATGGGAGATTTGAAACACAAATACTGATGAACAGGGAGATGCTGCATCTTAACTCAGTAGAAATTAACTCAGAGGCAGCATGAACAGCAGAAATGTTAGAATATAGAACTGTGTTTAATAAAACAAGCAGTGGTATTGGTGAGGATAAATGAAAAATATAGGCCAATCTGACTTTCATTGTTCATTTGTAATTATGGGAGATATCAAACAGTGTGTGGATAATGTTTTTATAAACATACCATCAATGAGTCTAATCATATTATTCTAATGTTAATAATTGACAATAGAAAGAATAAATTAATCTAAAATCTAAAAATGAAGCTATAATACATATTAAGAATTAATTTAAAGTGATTAACTTTCCATCCGTTTGTTAGAAGCTCAGTTTTAAAACCAGAGTGAGCGCTTAAAATGAGATTAGGAAAACAATTCGACTTTTTTATAAAAAATATCAATCGCTCTTTATCATTTGTCACTTTATTTCGAACTATTTTGTCCCAGTCAGGATCCTGTATGAATCTTTACTCGGTCTTTTTCCAGTGATCTGATTGGTCAGTAGTTTGATTGTGTCGAGTAGTTAACGACATCGTGCGGGGCAACAGCTTCAGTTATCATGACGATGTACCTTGGGGGTCAAGAAGTGAAGCACTGTCGTAACCCTGACAACCAAGGGTCAAACCTGAATCCTCCGGTCACGAGGTAGACGTGTGTGTGTTTCTTACCTGAGATATCCACGACTTTGAGCGACGAGGCTAACGGGAACTTCTCCTTCAGGACGGTGGCGATCCGGACCTCTCCGTCCGTCTGTGTGGACAGACGTCTGTGCGCCTGGCCGCACACGACAACCTGCGGGGGCAGAAGACGAGGAGCGGTCAGTGGTCAACTTGTTTCTCCCAAAGGTTCACCGACACAAAGCTGCAGCGCGACGGCCGTTAAAAAGGTGTTTTTACTCGGTTGCTAGGTCGAAGAGTCCGGAGAGCAGAGGTCACGGAGAAGGTTAGGCCCCTTTTACAAGCCAACATTGTTAAAACGTGTACACGTTTATCTACGGTGCGTTTATTAAATAGTAAATCGATGCTTTACATCCACACTGTTGTTATCTCAACAAGTCATGTCCTCGCCGTAGCTGCGTCTCAGGAATATGACGTCACACATCCGGGCACTTCACGGGATTCCTTTTTCCCCAAACCTTCCGCAATTAAAAAATAAGAAATAAATATCAAATAAACAGGAGTGAAGGAAGTATACATTTCATTTACATAAATAAAACACCAACAAACTATGTTAAAGTAAAGGTCCTGTATTTTGAATGTTGCCATAGTATTTTGATATCAAGAAAATGTAAAGTTCAAAAGTCAAAAGTAAAAGAACAATCTTTACTCATGCTTTAATTCCGCTGCAGACTGAAACGAATAACTGCCCTCATGGATCAATCTTCTGTTTGTTTTCTCTATTAATAGACTGATTGTGAAACTTCTGGACATAATAAGAAATGACCCAGAGACCACAGTGACACTTTCACAATGCTTGATCAATAATCAAAGAATAACAATTACCTATTAAAATAGTTTTCATTTTCTGTCGATCAACTGACTGACTAATAATCACAGCTCAATTTTTTACAAAAAAAAGTTTTATTTGGTACTGTTGTTGACTATAGTACTACATTATTTAGATACACTTATAGCAATTCATCATATTTTATAAACTGATATTTTTTCTGTGAAACACCAATAATTGGTGATTACGGTCAGATAAATGTATGAAGGTACAATATTTCCTCTGAAGTGTAGTGGACTAGAATTTTAATTTCTCAGATAGAGAACAACCTCAAAATGAATTTTCACTGCTGCAAAAACATAACATGTAAAAACTACTGACTAGGTTGATTAAGAGATTCATTTTGTTTGGTAAAATATTAATCACAGTATAAACTATATATTTTTTCTTTTACTCACGTTTCATGTATAAAGTATATAATCACGACCCTTAAAAGAATGAGAGACATGTTTAAAATTTGCATTTCTTTTTTTTTTAACCAAACATTAAGGGATAGTGAAATGACTCTCACTGCCATGGTTTACTGGGTCATTTGTAAAAACCTGTGTTATTCCTACTCAAAATGTCTGACATGAAAACGTTTTTGTTGTTTTTAAATTAAGAAAATTAACCCTACTTAAAAGTAATGGATAACTTTCAACTTGAATGTTTTTTTTTTTGTTCAACCAAATCTGTCTGAACAACATCAGGCCCATGAGGCAGTTAAAGCCACCTTTAAAGTTCAGATTGACATTTTCATAGGATCAGGTCTGAATGAGAAGCTTATCTCTCTCTGCAGGTTGTGGAGCCGTGCAGTAATGGAGGCAGCGAAGCAATCACTGGCTGTTGATGGATGTCATGTCCCTTTTCACCACACGCCTGAGCTTTGTTTGTGCACAACAATTATGGGAAAAACACAAAGGTGGGCCGCCATCAATGCAGCCATACCAGTGTCAGAAATCATCCCCAAGAGCTGATCAGTGTCAGAGCTGCTGACGTCAGAACCCTTTAAAGACAAGTAACCGGAGAGTCTGAAGAGTGGACAGATGCAGAGACGCTGAGATGGACTGCAACGCTTTCCTCACATTGGCTTTGATGGTTCTTTATCTCAGCGGGACCTGTTTTGCTGAGGAGGATGCAGAGACTCCATCCTGCCCAGAATACCAGGAGGGATTTGATGGCTCCTGCTATGAGTTTGTCAGTTTGCAGCAGTCTTTCCTCAGTGCACAGGCATGGTGTGAGCGAGGCGGAGGTCACCTAGCCTTCATCCTGAATGATGAAACTCAGCAGTTCCTTCAGAAGCACCTGGAGCCAGAGAAGGACTGGTGGCTCGGACTGGCACCTGCTGCTCCAAACCTCACGCTGGAGTCCGCTGCCACTGAGGGTGAGATGTCATCTGGTCATAGGGTGCAGAGTAGAAGTTGCATGATTTCATAAGGCTTTATATATTTTTTCATGTATTTAAGTGCTGTTATATAAGTAAGGTTCAATAAAATCTGTGTTAAATTATAATCCATAAACATTTTCTGAAAGCCGTTTTGTTTAATGTATGAACAACAAATTTAAGATATCTGCGCGACCAATGATTATATCTCAAAACTGACTAAAAGATATCAGTAATCAGATCAATTGCTCTCTCAGTAGGCAGTTTGCACATCCATTAAAATATGTGAAATGTGATTGTTCGCTGACTTGAATGGAAGACAGGCAGAGTTAGATACGTATCTTCCTCAAGCAGCAGGTGTGATGAGAGATACTTCCCCATTATTTTCAATAGGCTTGCTGTCATGTGGCCTGATTTACAAACGGGTCTTTATTTCCCTTCACTGACATTGACATTCATTATTCATTCATCCTGTCACCAGCTCAGTCTTTTGCTTTGTTCTTTTACGATCCCTAATTGCATCTTAACAATGAACTTACCAGTAAGAAAGGACGTGGGGAAGGACCTTCGCCTATCAACTGTAGCGATAACATCTTCTGCAGCACTTTGCCCAAATACCAGAATTCAACGTTGAAGGTTGATCTAATCAATTGGATTTTTTTCCGTCTTTCTCAGGTTCCCTTGCGTGGCTGGATAGCTCAGATGTCAGCTATAGTAACTGGGTGAATGTTCCAGATGCAGAAGCAGCCTGTGGACATGTCCTGAGACATTCAAGGTTCCAGTGGGCAGCAACAGTGAACTGTAGCCAGGAACTCAACTTCATCTGCCAGTTTGGTACATACCCCTATATAAATAAAACATTTAGCATTAAAGTTATGTTGTGTTTGCTTCCTTTGTCAAATTCTTAATTATTATTTTTTCAAATTCTCAGATTCCGGGAGATCCATTGCATGCGATGGTCAAAATGCCACTCTGCAATGTGGCTCTGGGCAAGTTATAAAGATTGATGACAGCTTCTATGGCCGAAAAACAATTCACTACTGCCGATCCCAACTTACAGCCTCACCCACATCATCCCAGGAGGAGTGCAGCTGGATCGATGTGGTTAATTCTGTAACAGGTAATTTAAATTATGAATCAAAAAGTATTGTTTAAAAAATATAGATAATCAGCCTTTCTTATCTTCTGTAAAGCGAGTAGCAATGATATTAAAGTAGAAATATATATGTAGCCTATACAAGATTTGGTAACTCCTCATTTACTTGATGATTTTAACTTTCTAAAGCTGCATTTGTATTTACACTCAAATCTATGGGAACACTTTTTGCTTTGTTTAAAGCACTTGGGCAAAAAGACAAGATAAACATACTCAAATAACGGCAAACTACGTTTTTTGTTCCATGCTTTGTGTCAAACATAAAAAGCATGATTGCCCCATGACTGCAGACAAAAGGATTACACTGCCAGAAAAGACATTTGACAAACCACCTCCTAGGAGCTGAATAATGGGCTTTGGGGGTAAACCATAGGTAAACTCACATTCGTATCAGTCAGGAGTTAGCTTTACTGGAGGAGTTCATGCAATTAGTGAGCAAACAGTTGGTGTTTCTCCTTATTGTTAATACAACTCTTTGAAGAGCTATTAGTGTCATATTTTTTAACACATTAAGACAATATTTTTCAAGGCCCTCTCAATCTGAAACCTGAAAATAATCAAGCTAATCTTTGACACGTTGTCACCCACTTGACCTCTGTCTCGTTCCAGCCTATTGCCACGGACTGCAGGCTTGCCAGGCTCCAGTGGATCTGAGCTCTTTTGGTGAACCGTGCCCTGTGCTGGGAAGTTACCTCTCTGTAGAGTACCACTGCAAACAAGGTGTTATTTTTATTTGCGTTTCTAAAGATCTGTAGCAATGTTTCCGCGATCCAAATTAACAGCGTGATTTCCTCTCAGGACTCCACTTGTTGATGAGTAAACTGGCGGCTGTCTTTGATAATGTCACCATCACGGTGAAGTGGCTCCTTCATCCATTTCAGGGTAACTTGACGTGCACAGTGAATGCTGGAGACGGCCACATTATTGACCCTTACAGCCCAGAAGAGTGAGCCAGACTTGTACTGTAGACATTCCAGAGACGTAGGTATTGGAGTTGTATTTATTTTGAGTTTAACTTGACCTTTCTCACAGGATGGAGAGCACTATTATGCACAAATTCACCCGTCCCGGAGTTTTCATGGTCGGGGTGGAGTGCACCACCAGTGACTGGCATGTCACAGCTCAGAAAGCCATAACTATTCAGGAGCCCGTTGGAGAGTTCGGTGTGATCAAGTGCTATAGCAGGAATGTGTCAACAGATGGCACTAAATGCAATGCGCTTTATGGCAGACCTGTTCAAATTCAGGTGATGGTGGTGGCAGGTGAGTAAATAAAATAGTAGTTTAACAAGTAAAGCTTTTAATGAATTATATAAACAAAATACAGATTAATTTGATGCCACTATTTGCTTTCAATAGGTACAAATGTTTCCTACACCATTCAACATGAAGACCATTTGGTTGCGAACATGTCAGCGGACAAAGGGATTACGCCCCACAACATTACACTGAATTTAAGTGTGGTGGAGAAGCTCGGGCCTGGCTGCCACAACCTGACTCTGGATGCCTCAAACAGGGTCACAGCCCACCCTGCGTCCACTGACTTGGAGCTGTGTCTGCTGGAGCCTGTTGTAGGCCTGCAAGCCTTAGTCATGTCAGTGGCAGGCGAGTGTCCAGACTCCACCGATATTGTCTTTGGTGTTTCGTTGGAGCGAGGAGTCCCCGTGCAGCTTTTCTTCAACCTCACTGGAGCAACAGACACATTGTCCGAGAGCAGAGACATGCTCAATGGTAGCTTACAAGATTATACATTCTCCAGCCCGTTCGTAGGTACTAAAAGCTTAAGCTTAGCTTTTTTTTTTGAATAAAAAGGACTTGCACTATGAAAAATGTCACATGGTCAACATGATTGATTATAAACTCTTTTCATAAAGGATTGTTCAAAGTCAAAGTACGAGCCGTGAATGCCCTCTCCGCCTCTGATGTGGATGTGGACTTGGAGAACATACTCCGGGCTTGCCAGAATTACTCTGACTTTTCACCAGTTGAACATGGAAACACAGTATGTTGAATATTAGTATCAAACAATAATAATCTGTGCACAGATTAATTGTGATTCATCTAACATTAAATTAACAGCATGTGCATGTGTCTGCTTGTTGCTGGTGCCGCACAATGACTTTTTATTTGTATCAATAGACAGGTGATATGAGTGTCGACAACTCTACTGACTTGAAAATAATTGCTACTCCTGACACTTTGATCAACTACACTCAGAGTGTCACACTGAGAGTCAATGGAACTGAATCCTTACCCAGCAAAGGACTCGCATTTGAATGGAAATGTAGTAAGTACAACAAGTAACAATTCACTGACAACAGTATTTTCAACTACTTAAACCAAGATTACAGTAACTTCAGGGGGCGAACAAGATTAGAGGTCTGTGCTTTTGACAGTGAGAACTTTTTCATTCAAACCATAAGCCCTGTTTTTAAGTCTAATCCTGATTTTAATTACATATGGGTTGTGAATTTTTTTTATAGAGCATGACTTCTCTGTACAACACCAATCTCTATATTGTCGATGTGCTATGTCAAAGTTCTGCCTCTTACTTCTTTCCATGCAGAAGGAAACTGCAAGTGCAGAAACATAACAATGGAGAAGTTGCATGTCATCGAAAAAGATTGCCTTCCAAATCCCTTTGAATTTTTGAAATACACTTTAAAGGTGAGGAAACCCACCTGGTTTAGAAAAGGGGTCGGCCTCGCTTCAGCTTCAAAGTGCATCACCGTTTCTCCAAAAGAATTCACAGATGTCGCCATCAGGTAAAAAGAGGCCTTTAGAAAGGAATAATCAAAAATTGTTCTGTAGTTTTAAAAATCCTGTTCGTTAAGGAAAATTATTTCCAAAATGGATTATATTAACATTACTCAACCTTGAGGTTGTTACCACACTATATATTTTTTTTTTATATATCTGATGCTACATTGTATTTGGTTGATATACAAAATCTCTTACAGTGATCCCCACATACTAAAGAAATTCAGGTTTGGTTTTATAAAATAAGGACCAAACAGAGTTAAAGGGACAAAAAAGGTTGAATCAATTTGCAATAAAGACTTTTCTTACCAACATTTATTTCCTTTTATGTTTTACAGTTGTGATAATTGCACTTCTGTAAATGTGAACGACCATGTAAGACTGAGACTGAGCTGTGTGACAACTTGTCCAGACGTAATCTGGTATATCGAGGACCCCAAACCTTTGACGGTAAGTCTGAAACTGCATTTTGCTCGATTTCAAATTTTTAAATAAGGGATTAATGTGTCAAACTAATATCAACTGATGATTTTCTCCAAGGGTGGCCTTAAAAAATGTTACTCCACAGCAGGAAGGAGGCCCCCTATTGAGACTCAGGAGGGCAGCACCGAGTATATTGTACCCAGCCAACACCTGAAGGTCTCCAGGGACACACTATACAACATCAGTGTGATTGCTTATGGTGCGTTTCCATCCAATAGTCAGACATAAAGCTATTTTTCTTTTTAGAAATGCAGAATCTTAAGGATATCAAGGTAATCCATAACATGATAAGATTAGAATGAAAATGAGGCAAAAACACATTTCCAGTTCATGTCAATGAAAAAAGAGAAATTTTAATTTTAAAATGTATGTTTTTGATTTTTTACAGGCAAGAATGAGCCCGGTTTTGCCAAGTTCACTCTTCCAGTACCAGGTCCTGAGCCAACTGAACCAGCTGCAACCACAACTGAATGCAGCATTTCCCCCACATCAGGAACTGTTCTTGATGCTTTCAACATTACCTGCAAACCAAGCCCTTTCTGCTCTGCAGGCTGTTTTTATTGCTTCAAAACCGACCAAGGTGAGATTGTGATGCAGCTCTTTTGTGCCCTTCAGATTTAAACAAATAAAAAGAAAAGTGGAGTTTCTAAGAAGAAAGGGGAGAGCAGCAAAAGAAGAAGTAATTGGGTGGGAGAAGGTGAAGAAAAAGGAGAACAGAGTCTTGAAAAAATAGGAAGTGAGCTTTGAATAGTTGCAGGTTGGTTTATTTAAGGTAGGCATGGTGCACATTGTATGTTATCAATTAATAATCAATTGAATGTAGTTTGATTTGAGCTTAAAATAATAGAAAACATTATAATTTGGTTGCTAATAAAGAATTTAAAACTTTTTTTGTTGAACATGAAGTATAAAACCCTTCATGTACCAAAAATTTAAGTAAAGAGAATCTGCTATGCTTCATTTTTACCGAGACGTGTTTTGGTCAAAATTTGGGGTTTGGGGTCATTTTTAGGCTTTTCCTATTTGGTGACATTAATGTAGACAAATAATTAAAAAAAACAGTTTTACTAAATAATTCTTGTTTTTTTGTCTTTGAGGCAAACATCTGCGCTGCAGTTACACAAATGAGGTGAAATCTGTCTACCTGCCTCTTGGAGATAAGAACAACAATTACAGTTTGTCTGTTGTGGTAACTGTGAAAAATGAATATGAGAAAGCCACCGCAACTGTAACTACTCAGGTTTGTCATCCGCAAGTAATCAAGCATGTGAGAAAAAGAAGGAGAAATAGAGAAATCAAAACTGGATCATTGTCCAGATGATGTAAAGGACTTTGAATCATTGCGAATTATTGTTTATCTTCCTCAAGGTACGGAAAAGTAACTCTGGTACCTCAGTGGAGGCTCTCCAGTCTGCAGTGGAGGACACTGTGACTCAGTTAGAGGAGCAAGGTCTACTCTCGGGTGAGACACTCGGACAAATATTTACTTCAGTTTCTGACATGCTGAACACAGAGGCCGGCCAAGATCAGAAGGATGCAAGGACGAAGGTAACAGAAAACGGTTCATGCTGAAACTGTGGAAACAGGCTGATATATTGCTGCGATATCTGTGCAAGCACCATGAAATTAATCAGCACTTCTCTCCCTTTCAGCTCAGAGAGCAAATGCTGACCAAAATGGCCACAGTGCTGGTGGACTCCCCCACTAATACCACACAGGGAGTGCAAGTGACGGCCAGAGCTGTGGCCGGACTCACCCAGCGCTCAGATGAGCTCAGTCCGGCTGCTCAAGTAGAGTGCATCACAGCACGTTCAAAAATTCTGCCAAAACTATCTTTCAATAATTTGTTACAATCTTCAAATGTCCACTTATAATAATGTTGCATATTTAATACTTCATATACTGCAGCAAATAGTAGAATGAAATGTTCTATTAGAGTCCTTGTTCCCATGAAGTCTAAACTCAAGCAAACAGAGAAGGAAAGAAAAAAAAGTTTTTGATCTAAATATGACTTTGCAATCTGCAGCAACATGCAGACCAGGCTAATTAAAAGTGTGAAATATATTGTTCTTAGCCTGAAATTTCGAGTATACTCAGAAGTAAATGAAAGTAAAGTGAAAGTAATAGGTTAAAGTCAATAAAATTTTATATTATTTCATCAATAAAATGTGTTGCTCTTGGTGGAATACTTTTAATCAGCAGTTGTTTAATTGCAGTATTTCTTCTCCAGGAAGAGGCGGGTTCGTTGTTGGTAGACCTCAGCTCCTCCCTCAACACCGTGGGTGTTAAGCAGGACGACAGCGATGATGGAGAAGTTGTGCAAGCAGCTACACCCATAGTTGAAGCAGCCAGCAATATTTTGAATGTTTCATCCAATGTAAGGAAAACAATTGTGAAACATATTTTTTCTTTTGTTTGGTAAATTTTTCGACAGTCTATACTAAACAGATATAATGTTTTTTTAACAGAAAAAAGTCTCCGATTTTCTCCTGACTGGGATAAACAATGTTCAAAGTGCTTTGCTGAATAACAGAAAACTGGATGGAAAACCTGCCATCATTGATTCTGGTCAGATCAGTGTGTATGTCAACAGGTAGGAGAGAACTGACACTGGCTGGAACATAAATAATTAACTGGTGTTTGCTGCAATCACGGAAATCGATTTGAATGGTTTATATCTGCAGAGTCACTTCAGAAACCATGCAGATACAGCATATAAATGTACAGAAGAGCAGCTCGTCCAAATTCTCCTTCCCTAAACTGCCTGAAGACGTTGTGTCTCCAGAGGAGCCAGTGGATGTGAGGGTAAGGGAAACGCAAACACGAAACATGCAGTGAATTTAAAGGTGCCAACCAGTGTATCATCATACCCTTTCAAAGTAATTTTCAAGTGTGATTTAGTTGTAGGGCTCTGTGTGGACATAGCCAGTACAAGGTATTCGTTTTCTCTATAGCTGAAAATCCATCATGCAAGGACCAGTTGAGAAATGCTACAATTACCAGAACTGGTCCACACCCAACAGTTTCATTAAGGCAAACATACAGCATGGAATGATGGCACTTGGGCAGTCCGCTCCTGTGGGCCTCAAGCTAGTCAGAGCAAAGCTGCATGTCAGCCAAGAATAAACCAGAACTGGCCTTAATCTTGCAGTGAGCACCTCATCTTGGCAAAATAGAGACCACATTGGATTTGGGATATTTTGAGGCCACAGTTTGGGCCACTTCAGGCTCATTTCCATTTTGTCTGAGCCCGAAGAAGGCCAACAGTGCCACATCATTGCCTGAAATGGCCCACATCCAAATGAAATCTGGAAATGAGAAGTGTTGCATTTCAAAACTTTGGCAGCAAAAAATAGCACAATTTGTAGATTAACATATTTGATCAGATCAGATTTTTATCTGCGACTCCACAATTTTTATTTATTTATACACCAGTGTATGTCTATTTCCTTCTAGATGATGAGCTTTGAGAAAAATCCATATTCTTGGAAGGAGGGAAACATCACAGGAACTGTTGGATCTGTGTCTCTCACCACAGTCAACGGCACAGTCATTCCTGTCGAGAACTTACCTGATGAGATCGAGGTAATTTCGAGAGATACTTTTAGTAACTCAAGGTAATTTTGAAAGATAATTTTAGGAACTCAAGGATAACGTTGATAGATTGTTCAAAATAATGTGATTTCTGGGTTTTCAGATTTTCCTACCAAGACTCGACGTTGGGCAGGAGAACAGCACCATCCTTGACCTCGCCAATTTCAGCACATTAATAATTGATGTCCCCTCACCGGATGTAACGCTGGTGCTAAAAATGGAGCCGTCTGAGGACCTTTCTTTCATGCTATACCTGGGATATAAAGATTATCCAAATGATGAGAGTTACGTAGCCAAGACAAAGATCCCTCTCGAGAATACCAAAACAGGTAAAAATATTTTTTTTGTCGTATAACAAACATTACATCGCTGATAGTCACATCTATAAAATACTCAAAACACTGGACCATAATAACATAATAATTGATAATAACAACCTCAAAACACTCTACATATTTGTTTTTTTGTACATGAGCATATCTGTTGTTTTAACCCAGAGGAAAAATATACCTGGGTGCTGAGTCCCCAAGACAGAAGAGGAGATGTTGGAGTGCACTACCTTGTCATGAAGCCCATTGTCAAGCCAGGTGTGAAATCCATCAACACCACTGTCACTGTCATTTCAATCGCTGCCCAGTGCAAATACTGGAATGAAAGTGAATCTTCTTGGAGTGAAGATGGCTGCAGGGTGAGTCAAACAGTGCATCACCACCAAGGCACCATTGAAAAGGGGAGCTGTTTGACCGGCTATTTTTATTTTTTGTTCTCTCTCTCTCTCTCTCTCAGGTCGGTCCACTCACCACGCCTTTGGTCACTCAGTGCCTCTGTAACCACTTGACTTTCTTCGGCAGCTCTTTCTTTGTCATGCCGAACTTGGTGGATGTGTCACGCACAGCAGAACTTTTTGCCACATTCACAAACAACCCTGTGGTGGTGTGTTTCGTGGGGTCCATCTTTGCTGCTTATATCCTGGTGATTGTGTGGGCACGCAGAAAAGACATCCAGGACTCAGCCAAGGTAAAGTATTTTTGCCGTATTATACTGTTGATTTGAAATGCCAGACTATTCAGAATGTTGGCTTCTGACTCAATAGATCAAATTTTATAAGTTTTGTGCATGAAAAGTCTACAAAGCAACAATTGGCAACAACCATCAGTTAAGTTTAAAGAAATATTAACTACACTGTATTTTCTCAGTAAATACTGTTGATTAGTCAAACCTAATCCCTGAGCGCTGTGTTTTTGACATTCACATGTAGGTCAAGATAACAGTGCTTGAGGACAACGACCCCTTGGCCGAGTATCGTTATATGCTGAGTGTCAGCACCGGGCATCGGCATGGTGCATCCCCCTCCTCTCAGGTCAGTGATGTCTGTGGGAACTGGAAGAAGAAAAAAATCTGTGATGATTTATGATTCTGACACTCTCTGATCATCTTGAGTGACACTTTTTTTACGTCTCAGGTGACCGTGACCCTGCTGGGTATCGAGGGAGAAAGTGACCCTCACCACCTGACCGACGCTGAGAAGCCCATGTTTGAGAGGGGTGGGGTGGACATGTTCCTGCTGACCACACACTTTTCTCTTGGAGATCTGCAGAGCATCAGACTGTGGCACGACAACTCGGGAGAACACCCTGCATGGTATGGGTTAGAGGCCGGGAGACTCTGATGGGCCACCATTAAACTAGAATGACCTTGAATAACCTCCTTGGCAGGTGTAATTATTTCAAGTTAAGCCTGAGTTTGTGTCATTTGTTCGAGCACTGGAGATAATTATTGATGTCGTGTGCAGGTATGTCAACAAAGTGATGGTGCAGGACCTGGAGAGTGGTCAGAAATGGCATTTCC
This sequence comes from Scophthalmus maximus, assembly GCF_022379125.1. Lineage (NCBI taxonomy): Eukaryota > Metazoa > Chordata > Actinopteri > Pleuronectiformes > Scophthalmidae > Scophthalmus > Scophthalmus maximus. Next base: position 12,381,975 of record NC_061518.1, read on the forward strand.
TGTGTAACTCCTGGCTCGCTGTAGATGTGGGAGAGTGCGCTCTCGACAAGGTCTTCCCAGTAGCCACAGAAATGGATTTGAAGAAGTTCAGGTAAGAGCTGCTACTGATCTGGTGAAGTCGCACTACCAGGAAATTAGACATAATTCCTTATCCTTATCACTTTATCATCACCTAATTTCTCTTCCACAATTTTTAGCAACTTGTTCTTTATGAAGACAGCCAAGGATTTCCGTGATGGCCACATCTGGTTCTCTGTCATTAGTCGGCCTCCATGCAGCACATTCACACGTGTACAGCGAGTGTCCTGCTGTTTTTCTCTTCTGCTGTGCACTATGCTTACCAGCATTATGTTTTGGGGCATCCCGACAGACCCCTCTGAGCAGACCATGGACCTGGGTATGTAACAAAATAAACATTTTTAAATTACTTTTGTCTATAAATCAATTATATATATATATATTTGACAATTGTGCTGTCTCACTGACAGAGTGGACTAAAGGGACGTCCTTTAATCACATCCATTTTAAAGTAGAACTTTACTTTGCAGGCCACATCGAGTTTACCTGGCAACAGGTGCTGATCGGAGTTCAAAGTTCAATCATCATGTTTCCCATCAATCTCCTCATCGTGAGCATCTTCAGAAACACTCGTCCTCGAGAGAAAACTAGACAAGCAGATGCGTCCAAACAGGGGAAGACTGGCCGAGTTTCTCCATCACAGACTTCTTCTCTGCAGAGGAAGCTGAAGGACATCACAGCCGATACTGTGATCAAGGTGAGGCCTTTGGGCATCCTGAACCTGACTTTTAAGTAATCACTTCACAATTTTCCATGCCTGAAGAACTTGTGTCCTAATGTTTCTACACTAGGACATAAAGAAAATTGCTCAGTCCCTCTCGAAGGCCATGAAGAGTCCACTGCCACATCAGGAGCTCCATCCTGGTCAGAAGGCAGACATCAACACTCTGTTGTCTCTGGTGGAGGACATCATCAGGCAGCAGAACCGAGCGACTGGAGACTTCTACACTGACACATCCAAAAGGGATCAATCCATGATCCTCAGTTTAAGGGCCGTCAGTATTCAAGGTAAACTGCACAGTAACCTTTACATTGCTCTTTATATCATGTGTTATTTTATTCTTCCAATTGGAGCACCAGAGGTGAACAAATAAATATTCTTATTAATATGATGGCCATTTATCACATAGCAAATGTGTAATTAAAATATATTAAAGTGAGAAAAAAATATCCATTAATATCTATTGTATTTCTTACTCTTTAAGATTTATTTTCTTTCAGCAGAATTTTCATTCTTTTTATGTCTTTATGCATTTTACCTTTAATACACAGATATGTACATTACTAAGTATTGTTATTTTCTTTCATTTCTATAGGACAAACAGTATCTTCTCTTTTACAAACAAATTCTAAAGTTCTCAAGCAAACCCTTCTGTATTCCCAGACTCCGCATAGAGTGACTGGATGATGGTGATGTGACCTGTGATGTTTCCAGTAGTCTTCATTAGGCCATACCTTAGTTTTTATATGGATTAATTTTCATGCTTGACAACAAAATAAATAATGCAACGACTACAAAGAAAATCCTCCTAAGGAGAAAATAACGATTTAAAAATCGAATTCCTTGGTATTGTTTAAGTAGAAATGTGTTTAGATTTTTTGATGTGTTGGGTTTTCAGTGGTGTTCTTTGGTGAAATCATCCTAACTGACTAACGCTGACATTTACATGGACAGAAAACGGTGAGTGTGGCAGCCCTGAGAAGACTTCAGATGAAGTCCAGAAAAAGAGCAACAACAGCCGATACCTGTACAGGCAGCTGCGTCATGTTGAGAAGGAGCTGGGTCTGTTGGGACCTTCTCGTTTCCCAAACCCAGACAGCTACAATCGAGCCATGCAGCAGGTTCAGGGAATGAAGGGTCTTCTGGAGCATCGCCTCCCCGCATCCAGCCTGGACCAGCATGACCGCAGCCCCAGTCCAGAACAGGGCATCACCAATGGGGACTCCGCCAAGAAATGCTGTCAAGGAGGGCTGCCATGGTGGTTTGTGTTTGTTGGATGGATATTGGTGATTGCAACCAGCGGTGTGTCAGGATACTTCACCATGATGTATGGGCTGACGTACGGGAAAGACCGCTCTATAAGCTGGCTCATCTCCATGTTGGTCTCCTTCTTTGAGAGTCTCTTCATTACCCAACCTCTGAAGGTGAGGTCAGATAATTGGAGCTTGGAGCATTTCCAGACGCTGTCCAATCAGTTTTTCTGTGTTGAATAAAACTCTATTATGCCCATGAATATATTATTGATATATTTACTAAAACATTATACAACATACAAGCACATTTTTTGCAAAAACAAGCTCCCACAGAGCCAATTCAGTGATAATTGTAATCTGTATTTACAGAAAACCCCTTTAACATGAAGGTCACATAGCGTTTTTGTACAAGGCAGCAAGTTAAATTAACAAATTTTAAGATAAACCAATTTAAGTAATAAGATGAAGGGTCAATCTAAATGTAAAATCCAATCCGAATGAATGAATTGCTTTATAATAATTTGCAAGGGTTTTCAGGTACAATGTATTTTTATACTACACTGATCATTATGTAGGTAAACATGCAAGCGTACAGCTCATAAATACGTTGATTATGTACATATTTTTTTCCTCTACACTTGAGTTCATTTTATCTTATGGGGTTTCCTGGTACTGAAGTCTGAAAATCTTCTGTCACAGGTTCTTGGTTTTGCTGCTTTCTTTGCTCTCGTTTTGAAGAAAGTTGACCAGGAGGAGTATGGAGCGCCTCAGATAGATGAGAGTCTGAGAAACCCAGGCATGTTTTTCTTTTCCCCTTCATTTTAAATTTTGGGAGGGAAAAAAACAACTTAACAAACCAGAACAAAATTCCTCCCTCAGATGATCCTGATGCAGTGCGGGCAGCGAGAAGAGACAGCACATGCAGTTTCTATCAGCCACCACCTCCCACTGACATTGAGAGGATGAGGAACAACATGATTAAGGAGCAGAAAGTCTTTGCACTAATGGGGGAGATTCTTAGTAGGACGACCACTTTAATACATAACAACAACACAGGAAACAATTTAGCAGTTTGTGATGCTGATGTAAGCTATTTTGTTTGTGATGCAGCCTACATGGGATTTTTGTGGATGTTGCTCCTGGTGGCGTATGGTCAGAGGGACCCCAACGCTTTCTTTCTCAGCCAACACATTCGGCAGAGCTTCAGCAAAGGAATCTCAGACAGTATGAGTATTCAGCAAGTGTTCAACTGGGCAAACACAACTCTGCTGAGCAACCTGTTTGGAGAGCGCCCAGGTCAGTTTGATGGGGAGACATTAAGTGTTGCATACATTTATTTGGACTAACTGTCAGAAATAAAACAATGTAAATTGATATCATGCGAATATCTGTCACAGGATTTATCACAGACGGAAACTCAAAGCTGGTGGGTAACGCTCGTCTCCGCCAGGTGAGGGTGAAGAATAACTCCTGTCACATTGCTCGCTCCATGCAGCAGGCTGTGCTGGACTGTCACGCTCCGTACTCGTGGGAGTTGGAGGACATGGGCTCCTACTCTCCAGGCTGGAGTCGCCCTGTGGGACGTAACACCTCACTGAACCTTCAGAGCCCGTGGACGTACCAGTCCCAGGCTAAACTGAGGGCGTATCCAATCTGGGGCAGTGTAGTACTCTACAGAGGAGGAGGGTTTGTGGTAGATCTTGGGCCGGATTTACCGAATTCCAGCAGGTAGGCATTTTAACACGAGGGGCCCACTGAAGTTAACTCAGCTTATGCTATAAAGATTTTGTGATGAAAAAGATTCATTTGTTGACTGATTTTAGTTACTAACTAATCGTTATAGCAATTCAACGACATTACTTTGGTCTCTTGGAAAAAGCAATGGACATTTTTGTTTATTTTTTGACAATTTCTAGATTAAATTAAGTTACAAATGTATCAAAAACAACCAACGAACTAGAGTGGCAGCCCATAGTGCGTATACCTCCACCACGGCCAAACATTCCTACGCATGCTTGTGTAGTTCTTCTGTTAGAAATATAAAAAAGGAAGTTATCTGATAACCTAAATAATTTATAGTCATAAAACTTAGTCACAGAAAGTGGGGGGAAAAATGATCGTTCCACCCCTTACTGTGAATCTGCCCCAAAATGTATTGGGTTCTTCTCAGGCCCAGGCCCCATCCCTACACCAAGTCTGGTGGAAATGTTTTTTTCTAGTTTTTGCATAAACCTGCTCACAAACTAACCAACAAACAGACCCCGGTAAAAGCATTACCTATGCCAAGGAGATAATGATGGAAATACTTGTAAGTGGCAGCGTTAAAGGTGATAAGAAGATAACTCTGTGAAAATTAATTCTAAAACAAAACCAGCATAATGCACACAAAAACACACGTTGTTTCTTTGATAGTTAAATGCTGCGTATTGAGATTTGTCAGTGTGTTATTAAATGCTTTAACTTGTTGTGTTCCTGTGATTTTGTTAGCTGTGAGTCGTGCATACATCATATTACCAATCTGTCTTGTTAGATCCCTTCAGTACCTGTATGACCACACCTGGTTTGATGTGCACACCCAAGCGCTCTTTGTTGAGTTCACTGTGTACAATGCCAACGTCAACCTCTTCTGCATTGTCACACTCATGCTGGAGACCACAGCCATAGGTAAGTAGTCCATGTGTGTGAGAGCTGCACAATAACTTGACCGTTGACACGGACCATGTTGTGTGTAACGTTGTTTCTTCCAGGAGCTTTTCAATTCCGCATCGAGCTTCAGAGTGTGCGTCTATACCAGTCCACCGGGGGCCTTCACATTTTTGTCATGGCCTCCGAAGCCATCTACTTCCTCTTTATCATTTATTACATGTTTGTTCAGGTGTGTATTCATTATCCTGATTTAACCACCACTACCAATAACAATCAGTAGTACAGTTTCTCAGCAGAACATCTGACATCTGGCTCTTCTTGTGTCGCCACCAGGGGAAGCTGATGAAGCAGCAGAAATGGGCCTATTTCAAGAGTAAGTGGAACCTGCTCGAGCTGGCGATCATCATTCTGAGCTGGAGTGCACTGTCTGTCTTCATCAAGAGGACTCTACTGGGGAAGCGGGACATGGATTATTACCAGAACAACAAAGACCTGTAAGCAACAAGAAAAACCCAACCCATGTAAATATATAAACTAGGATCTTATTTTAACACAGCTGTGAACATGTCTGCATTTTTCATATTTATTTTTTCTGACTGTATATGTCCGTCTTTAAGATAGCAGCTCATACTATCTACAGTACACTAGATGCTCTGAGCAAAACATTGTTCTTACCAGCAAACACCATTACTGGTGTTAGGAGAGGAGGCGCTTTGATACTAGGTTTACTATTATTTGTTAACCCATTCAAAAACAGCTTGATTTTTTTTTACTAATTTCATCATCATATCTGTTCAACAGTTTGATAATTGTGACTTAAAATCTCGACATTAGCCGTTAAAACAAGACTCTTGACTGTGACTCTGTCTCCAGATTCGCCAGTTTCCATGAGACAGCCAAGTCCGACGCAGTGCTCGGGTATCTGATTGCCTTCTTAGTGCTGTTGGCTACAGTCAAACTGTGGCACCTCCTGAGACTGAACCCCAAGCTGCACATGATCACATCCACACTGCAGCGAGCCTGGACTGATATTTCAGGCTTCCTGGTGGTCATGACCATCATGTTCCTGGCTTACTCCATTGCTGTGAGGAGTTTCCCACACTTGACACTGAATTCCTTATCCATACTTTTGTGAAACAGAACTCATTCAAAATGTGTTGTTTGACACAAATACAAACTACTGCTCCTTTTCAGTCTAACCTGATGTATGGGTGGAAGTTATACTCCTATCGGACTCTGCTGGATGCTGCACAGACCATGGTCAGCCTGCAGCTTGGCATTTTTAACTATGAAGAGGTTAGTATGAGATTATAATAATTGTGCCACAGCAGATTCTGACTCAGCTGACTCTTCCTAATTGTACTTCTTCCTCCTGACCCTTCAGGTTCTGAATTATAACCCAGTGCTTGGTGCTTTCCTCATCGGCTCCTGCATCGTGTTCATGACCTTTGTGGTGCTGAACCTCTTCATCTCTGTCATCCTGGTGGCATTCAGTCGAGAGCAAATACATCACAAGGTAGCTCGAGTGTGAATGTGGCTGATGTCAGTGTTGACTTGTCATAGCAGCCAACTGTGACCACACATTGTAGAAGAAGTCAGATGTAGAGAAATGGCCTAGATGGTTTTATTCTCCTTGAGTAAGGCCCTGTTCAGACCTCTTGATAATATTCATACTGAGAGATCTGATTATAAGTGGACAGCTTTAAATATGTCTGTCACACAAATATACACAAACAAATGATGTTTGACTATTTAGATGAGTCCTTTGTCAGTGGGTTTGTGTGTGTGTGTGTGTGTGTGTGTGTGTGTGTCTTAGAAAGGGAGAGAGCGGATTTGGGAGGGGCTGTGTGATTAAATGAACTGCGCGAATGTATATGTGTGTGGCGGTCAGTGGCCTAAAATAATTAATGGTCAGGTGGAAGAGTGAAAATATTTTTGGTTCACTATGGAACTGTGGTGGGATGGAGTTGGTCAGCTGACTGATGCATTTGCTAAAAGAGTGTGGCCACATTTGTCCCAGACCATCTCCCAATATGGTGTGAGTGATCAATGTTAGGGATGTTAATATCAGATTTTTAACAGGATCTCATGCATATTGCTCTCTGTTTCTCAGCCATCAGAAGAGGATGAGATTGTGGACCTGATGCTCATGAAACTCTGCAGTTTATTTGGACTCAAATGTAAGAAACAAGTGGGCGACAGCTCGACTGGGAGACCGTTTGTTTCATCTGTTTCAACAACATCTGCAAATTCTTCTGGAAATATCCATGAGGGCTGACATGTCACACTACAGTCAGAGCTTGACAGTGCTTTGTGTCAGTTATTGTGTTTGCTATTGCCATATTGCTTTTTTTATGCAAACTAACATGTTGTCGCTTTGTGACTAAATATTAGCCCTTGCAAGTCTGTAAATTATTAGCACCTGACTCTACAGCTGCAGATCTGTCATTATTGTAGAAGACGCAGAGAGAGAGACAGCAAGGAACTAAGGATAAACCTTATGTTTTGCTGTGAGACACTGTATTTCCGCTGCTGTATATTTGATAAACAAATAAATGTGTTTCTGTGACTTAATTGTACAATAGAATTATTCCACAAAATAATTATTTAAAACAGAGGTAAAACATCAGCTGTAAGACAATATGTCATATGTGATGTCCTTCAGCTATCAGTTTAAATTTGTCCGGTAGCAGATATTCAGCAACAAATGACAGTTACATTCATCATTATGCATTAAGAAGGAGCCAAATGATACTAAGATTCAGTGATAATATTTCTCATGAAAAAAATTGAGGTATCTCAGACATAAGATACATAATAAAATGTTAGCACCGAATGCAATAATGACATCAGTAATTTCGATACATTTGCACTGAAAAACAATGAATACCGAAGCACTGTTAGGACGACAAACAAGGTGTCTGCATGAAATAAAGCTAATAATGTGCGAGAAACTCCTCACACATGATGGTGATGACCACCAGGAAGAAACTATAGTTCTTAAGGCATACGGTGTTCCTAACGCTGGATGTTATTAGAATCAACAAGATATAATTTTACCGTATGTATATGTCAAAATACATAGTAATATGTACCATGAACATCAGTCCACTCTTGATACCTATCTCCAGGTGCGCTTTTATTGCCATTTTATTAATTTCAGTATGTGAATCTGAAGTACACTGAGATGGAACAGAGTTGATTGACTTGATCAGATTTAATCAGGGTTGTGATCACTTTCATTAAACTCCACTCACTCTATTAAAGGGGAAGCAGAAGTTTCACTGATAAATATTTTGACCCTCAATAAACATTGTTTTTGTTTTTTTCTTTTTTTATAATGAGCACACCCACACTGTCAGGTGTAGGTGTTGAGTGTTATCTTATAATATGAAAGTACACAATCTAACAACACAGACTGGTATTGATAACGGAATGTAAAGGTCAAATGACAACGATTGCCAGCAGCAGAGCAGAAAGGATGAGTCGGCTGAGATCGGGCAAACAGAAAACAGAATATTATTCTGAAGCCACTTCTGCGAAAAATCGACCCTAGTTTTTAGTGTTTCTTGTGTTCCCATTGTTCAAAATGAAATACGTGTTAATAAAATTAGTTTGAAGTCAAGAGGCCATGGGAGTAACATTTCCCTTTAAAAGTTTGATGATGTGATGGGGTTTTTTGAAATGTCATTATTTCTGATTAAGAGGAACTTCTTACAACATATTTCAGAAAAGACATAAGAGCGAATAGCAGTTGTTTAAGAAGCGCTTCGGACAGTTAATTTTGAATGGGATGTTCATTTTGTTGTAACAATGTACTTTGAGCTTTATACATTAGAAAAACCTAACCAGGGACAGGGACATGTCCTTGCCTATTCGCCTACGTGCAGCAACCTGTCACAATGTTTTCTGCATCGTCCCTGTCAAACAACAACCCTAACCCAAAACAAATGATCAGATAAGATAAGATCATCCTTTACTAGTCTCACAACAGGGACATTTGCTGTGTTAGGGCAGCAGAGGGGAAAGTTAAATAGTCAGTAAGCATCAGTAAAAAAAAAAAGTAAAACGTAATTAAACATGCAATACAAACATAAGGAAATAATGTAATGTAAAAAAGATTTGCACATGGAAAGATTGGCTTCAGTGCTCCAGTTGTTAGCTTTGCACACTATCGGAAGATACATATATGCATGGAGTTCGTCTTCAAAAGCAATTATTAATACAATCCGGCAGGGATTTCACTCATAATCATAACCAATCCCGACGTAGGCGCTACTGCGTCAGCGGTGTGGGCGTGGCTCACGGTGTGTGAGCCATGCTGAAACATGCGCCGTGGGAGGGGCGAGGGGGGCGGGGTGAAGGGGGCCGAGGACCCGAGTGAGAGCGGACACAGTTCAGAAGGAATAAACACAGACAGGCAGCGACACCGACTCAGACACAGACACACAGAGAGAAAGAGAGAGAGAAAGTGGCCGCGGCGGTGCGAACAGACGCTTCGTGAGGTTTATCTTTCTTCTGACGGTGACACATCGGCAGACGCATAATCGCCCAGGTGACGTCAGTGGCCGAGGGGTGTCCGTTTTCTCCAGCGCGAGGGAACTGCGATGCCCTCTGACTTCATCTCCCTCTTCAGCGGGGACCTCGACCTGACTTCTCCCAGATCCCTGTACTCCAAAGGTAACGACAACAACAACAACCTCTGTCACACACGCTGCGTGGTCGGTCAGTTCGTCGCCCTTGTGTCGTGTTTTCTGAGCTTGTGAAAGTGTTCGTTTGTAACTCGCCACCTACCTGGCTGTGGCCGTGCGCGTGCGCTCGCGCGTGTGGCGACGTTCACCCCGCCCCCCACAAAGTCATTTTCTTTTTGAAATCTCTGTTCATAGATGCCCATGGTTTCCTTACGCTGTTACACCTCTTGTCGATTCCCTGGAGGAAGGTGTTTGTTTTGTTTTACCCGCCCCCCCCCGCACACCGGTCAGACCAGTTTACTTTCCCCCCGCGTGCTGAAAAGCAGCGCTGTCTTATTTTCTGAGGGTTGTTTGAATAGTCCACCGGTGCCCCCCCGCCCCCCGCCCCCCCCCCCCCCCCCCCCCCCCCCCCCCCCCCCCCGAGGCACCACTCTGGCCCGCGGAGTAGCGCCTACAGTCGTGCCAGCCTGGGTGTGGGAGCCCCACACGACCCTCAGGTAGAGGAGCTGAGCTGAGAGGAGAAAAAATAACCTTTGTATTCTAGTATGCTTATTCCCAGAAAAGGGTTGATAATGTAAATGAGTCCATCCTTTAATTTCCACTCAGACATTTACATGTACATGGAAATATGCTCATTTGCACCATGGCAACAGTTGCAACAACATGCCCCCAAAAGTATTTTCTTTTTCTTTTTTGGTTTTGACATTGATATTTTCAGCCAATACATTTTCCTTCTGCCCATCCAGTTACAGTGTCTGTGTGCTATAAGCTAGGCTACATAGTCCTCAAGTTTTCCCCAGTACTGGGTTGAATTGTTAAATATTTAACTGATACTCTGAATAAACTCCGGATAAGTCAGCAGATTTCCAAAATATCAGTGTTCTTTGGCTTGGCCTTTGGAACTGTTTGATTATTTACTACAGCTGAGTGAATACTCAATTTGTCAGCCACACAATTTCTTTCTAAACGTGTGTTCACTCAGATTACACTCGTTGTTTATAGACTCTTATTGGACGATCTTTTACAGTGCATGCCGCTGAACCTTTAGCTAGATCAACGGAATTGAATGGAATTTAGGTTCTTGTGTTGTTTTGAAAAGAAACAATTCCCAAGGTTATTTTTTTCTTTCATAATTCACAGTTGACATATTGCTCGAACAGCAAAAAAAGGCCACTGTACATGGAACTTTACTGTCAAGAGGGTCCTCTCATGATAAACACTGCCCCGGTCATATTTCCACTGAGAAAAGTGAAAATTAGAAATATAAAGAAAATGGGTGTTGATAATTGTAAAGATCAAGCAGAACCCATTGATGTAAAAACAAAGCAAATATTGTTGTACTGTTTTTATAATGGTTACTTTTGCATTCATTTTTGCTTTTAATTTCTACTCCACAATTTTAAAAACAGATGTCAAGATTTTCAGAAAAACTCATTAGGTCAACAGCAGTTCGCCCTAGGCATACAAATTAGATTAACTAACCATTTAAGTGAAATGATTGAAATCTTCATCAACTGTTTTTGATATTTAACTCAAAATAGTATGACCTTCGCCAAGGGTGTTTTATCCCCTGTCCGCTGGTTTGTCAGCAGGATTAATGAAAAATAATTCCTGAATGTGGAACAGTGGAAGGATGGGACATGGGCCACAAAATGACACATTACTTTTTGGTGCAGGTCTGGCCAAAGTTTTTGGGGACATAGTTTTCCCCCACAGTTTTTTACATTTTCACCAATTTCCCAGGGAATTATTCCTGGATCTTAATGGAAAAAAAACCCCACAGGCATATTCTAGAGGATGGTTGGCGAAGGTATGCACGCTACTGAGTGCCATTCTTATTATTGAGTTGACTTATTCCAAAGCCCGTTTTAGACTTTAATCATTAATGGAGTCAGCCAAAATTCCTTTGTGATCCAGACCAATGGTAACTTGTTTACTAGCATACTTTGTTTGCTTACCAATCACACTATTGTGTATTTGTGTCAGGATAGTGGACTCGGCTGTGTGTGAGAGGTGAAGTTGGTTTTGCATCTTGCCGACACCCCCCCCCCCTCGCAGGATTGCACTTTGAGAAGAAGATACAAAATTCCTCAAGGTCTCAGTATTGAAAAGCAATAGCCAGATTAATTGATCAAAAGGAATGATTCTTTGTTATTGTTATAGAGTGGATTGTGTTTGTTGCTTTGTTGGAAGCTTCACTGCTCAGCTAAAACATAATGGGGACCACATATTTGCAGCATGTGCGTAGTTCCAGGATTACTGTGGAAAAACAACACACTGTAACAATGGCACTCAGGATAGGAATGCTACTTATACTAACTTATGTGGTGGGTAAAGGACTGCCGGTTAAATGGGATGTCATAAAATGTCTTCCCATCAGTTTCACATCAAAGGTGAACAACGTTATGGCTTTCCCATAAGTTCTATCAAACCTGGTTAACAATTGTAAGACCACAGTTTTTCAATGTTTTTATTGACTCCCAACGAAGCCTGGATAATCATTAACTCTGTGGCTGCTCTGTGTGTAAACCTGGGCTTAAATAGCACTATATTAATATTGACTGCTGTGTTAAGCAAACTCGGCGGCATGCGCTTAAAAATACTTGATTGCCTTGAAAGCTTGTTCTAGATCTGATGATGAAAGGCGAAAATACAGTACAGGGAAAACATCTGATAAAGTGTAGTTTGACTTCATATTTTTTTCTTGCATTAGGTCTTTTCTATCAATCAGGTGGACTCAAATCTGTATTTGGAACACAAAAATTAAGCAAAACAATATTTTCTCATAATTACAATTATTGACATAATTACTCAATAGTCTTGTGAGGGATCACTGTAAACATAATGAGCCTTCAGTTTAACATCCACCCCAACCTGCTCTCCATATTTAAGACTGTCAGTTCAGCTGGGCTGCTTTTGCTCCCTTAGTTTCCAGGTTTCCCAAAGGAAGCCAATGCTTGACAATTGTTTTGGCCATTGTTCATCTCCTTATTTCCGTCGTTCCCCAAACTGTGATGTGTCATAGCTTCAGTTCTATCAATGCAGTGGATTAACACAATTAAGAAAAGCCCATTTATAATATGGCACCAACACGAGCCCAATAAAAAAAATGGGTCAAAGAATCAGATACAATCTGACATTTACCTGCATTTTGAGTTTGTGGTATTAAATGGGTTGGGAATTCCCTGCAATGTTTATGAACTGTTAACAGCCTACATGTCCAAACTAAAGAAGAATATTTTTTTAATTTGCTTTTATTAATAAATTCAAAAATAAAGCCTGAATGCTGGCACTAGATAAAGACCTCTGGTACGGTACATTCATTGTTGAGGTTAAACGTTAAGCTTAACTCAACTCATTCAGTGTGTCCTATAAGACCAATTATCCTGTGGTGCAGATAACTCACATGTGGTGTGAGTTTCCTTCCTTGTCTTCTTTTAAAGTCGTTTTAATTAATCATTAATGCAAACCAAACTCCAGTAAAACTATAATCAGGGTCAGGTCAACATCTCACCTCCTCTGGTATTTACTGCACACTTGTGACTTTGTTTTGGCCACAGCAAATCAATGTATGAGTGGTTTAACCTGTTAAAGACATACACAAAATGTGTGTGTGTGTGTGTGTGTGTGTGTGTTGAAGTCTTGAGCAAATAATCTAATTTAACAATTGCTACAAATTTTTGAATTATTGAGACTGCTCAGAAGACTTTTGGCACAAAAAGCAGTTTTTTGGATAAATAAGCAAATAGTGAAATATCTGATAAAATTGTAAAAAAAAAAAAAAAGAAAAAAAAAATCAAACAGATATTAGTAAAATATCTAAACTTATTAATTATAAGATATATATACATATATTTAAAAATATATATATATATATTTTTTTTTTAATTTGCTTTATCAGAACATCTTTGGACCATGGTAGGCGGTGATTGGGTTTTGTTCCCCCTAGGTCCCTTTTGCCTGAAGTCACTTGAAACACTCCTGGTGATAGGTTTATGTTTTTGAATCAGTGGTTTGACAGTTTTGGATCATGTACTGTATAAATAACTTTTACAGCTTTTATGGAAAGCAATGAAGTTAACAGCAAACTCATTAAACCTCTAAGCATTACAAGTATGTTGTGTATACTTGTTCTTGTTCTTTTTGTGAGAAGAGTAGCAGACGGTTGTCCCCTTGGCCAAGTTTAGTTGAAACAGATTTATTTTGATTAAGAAGGTGTTTGCAGCAGTATTTCATTCTGTGTTTCTGCCTTCTCCATTTCTTTCAGTATCTCGTGCATAAATACTCAATTAGTTCAGCAAAGGATTTTCTTTCGATTGATCAGGAGACAATGGGCATCTTGAAAGATCAAGCCAAGTTTTTCACTAATGGTTTTTATAGTTCATCACTTTGAAGCAATTATAAATAAATATATGAATTACAGGTCAAAATTATGTTGACATGAATCTGTTTTAACCGATGGCCAACTCCCTTGTGCTGCAGGAATAATGAAGCTAACGTGTCTTTTGCAAGGCGTGCATGGGTATGGCTGACGATTGTCAAATGTCATCATGCGTTCACTATATTCTCCAGGTGACTGAAGTTACGCTTAAACTCCCTGGCTCATGACATCTCTAGTCAACCCGCAGACAAGACAGGAGCGTTCACACAACAAACATCTTATGTGCACTCACTCGTCCTACGGGGGAGCACACAGCTGGTGTTGTGAAGGCCAGGTGAATGTGTTTTGTCACAGCTGGTGGCAAGCTGCCCTACCCACTAAAGGCACGTCAAATTATTTTAGCTGCCTGTTGTATCATTTTGCAATGAATAAAGGTGTACCAGCAGAAAACATGCTGGTGCAAAATCACCTATTATAGCACTTATTTTTCATCCATAACGGTGACAGAGACTTCTCCTTGACCTCCTTAGAGCCAGTCAGCGATCGGTTTATTGTGGTGAGACATTTATTTTAAGCTATTTTAATCTCCAAACATTTCTTATTTATTGCAGTGACAGTGTGTCCCACATGTACCACAGCATTAACAGCTCTGCTTTAGTCGGTCCCTTAACTCGGGACTTGTTAAGTCCTTCTTTTTTAACTCTTTGATGCCGTTTTTATGAATGAACACTTCCTGACATGGGGCAGGAAGCGAAGCCTTCTATGTTGTTATTGGGGCCATAATAATGCTAATTATGCCATCCTCATGAATGTTTGCTCAAATACACACAGGTTGCATTCATCGTGTTCACGCAGGTCATTTACACACTTTCCTGAAGTTAGTTTGCTGAATCTGACGTATTATGTTTAAACAAACACGCCATATGAACAAATGTAAAACACATTTTGGATGAGAATAAGACAATGATCTTGCATGAGGCCCAACGTTGTCCTCAAAGGCAAAAATGGAGAGAAAAAGACTAGTTCACTGTCTCTCCCTTGTCTGAAAAAAGATGAAGAGTGCAGGAGACTGTGATTCCCTAAAACGTTTGTTCCTAGTCGTCTTGTGCAGGATTTCTCACACTCATCTGGGAAAAGCCCAAAGCACATGTGAGATCTCACGTCCAGCCCCTTGTGTTTCCCTCCAGGGCAAGATGATTCCAAGCTAAGAAATTAAATATGAAGTGTGGTGTATCTTGGGTGGCAGGAGTCTCTCCACTGGCAGATGTAAAGCAGCGGTTAAGGTGCCACCAGCTCTAAACTAGTATCTAAACCATGATCTATTGAACCGTTATTTATTCAAAGGTTTTTATAGTTCCTTTTAAGAAAATGTATGTTTTGCTCACCGTCCCTTCCATTTCTGCTATCAGACCTGACAAATGAACTGCATTTTGTAATGTGCTACTAATGAATTTATGTTGTTCGTCTATATCTCAGCTTATCTGTCATCCTGCCATGTTTTCTTTTGTTCTGGCCCAACCGTTGAATTATTTTGCTTTTGGAAGTGATGTACAGTGTCCTTGAAATTGACCAGAGACATTGCCATCATCACCAACAGACACCCCCTGGGTATTTCTATTCTTCGACTAGGGCTGCATGTTAGTGAGTGTTACATCCTGATGCTGCAGCCAGTGTTGGTGTTGGTGGTTTTTTCCAGGTCATGTTCATTTGAAAATATTTGGAAGTATTTCATGGCCCTGTTTTGGATCAGGTCCAAATTGTAAAGACCTCTACATGTCTGTTCATTTTGTGTCCCACTACCCTTAGAGTAGTAAGAATGTCACTAGGTCATGACAACATGGTATGATATGCCCTCCAGTCTTTCCCTTCCTGCCATGGATATTTTGAGACACAGTATTAGCTGCAGCAGGTTTATGGTGCCCTTGAGGGGATGGAGATAAATTCTTTGATTTTGCATTTGACACAGCCTGTCACATCACAAAGTTTCCTTATACAGATTTTAAATGACCTCCAGAAATTATGAATAACTTTGGCATTAGATTGTCAAGCAATTCATCCCACAGCATACAGTTGTGGTATCACAATATCCTGTGTATTAAGTGTAATTTTCTGAATCATGTGCTGCTTCCTTGGCAGACTGGCATAGCTGGAGTGAAAAGACGCATTGGACGGTCTGATTTCCCCCTGCATCCTGTCATTGTTGGTTGGTTCTTTGCTGTCTTGATTAAAGTTACACTTGTGGGTTTGGACACTGAGGTCGATGTCTGCTAGGGCCAAGGCCACGGGAAAGGATGATAGGCTTTTGTAGGAGAGGAATCCCCTGAGTTGAAAGCTGAAGTAACTCCGTTGTCTTTTCCTTGTTAACTTGAAAGGTTATAATAACTATTATGAGTATGGTGCTGCTTTGTTCACAGTAGCAAGTTGGTATTGAAGGGGCACAAACCAACTGTCTACTCAGTTGGTTTGTCTACTCAACTGTCTACTCTACCGCTAGTTAAAGGTTGGGTCACAAACTTTGTCAATCAAGGTAAATGTGTACCTAAATGAACAGTGTGACATCCGGTCACCATGCTGCATGTTTTTTTATGAAACCTTTAAAACATTGAGGAGCTTTTGTAGGCCTACATACCTCCTGACTGTGTTATAGACATTTTAACCTTGTCTACCTTGTTTCATTCAAAATCACAGGTCACATTCGCATCAGCCCCAACACACACACTATTCAGTGTTTCTCTTAATCCTCTTAAATGTTTTTTATGGATTGTATTTAAATGACATATTGCCAGAAAGACTCTTTAGAAACTTTACTTCATAGGTTTTAGTTTTAGTCATCTATGACTATTTGTCCTTATTTTCTCCAAAAGGTTTAATCATTAGTCATTGTGCTTGTGAAAATGCCATTTTATTACGTCAGTATTATTTTGTCATGTCCGGTCTCCTTCTTGCCACTCCCTGTATCTTCTTCATGTTTGAGTTTTGCAAAGAGGGTTTTATTTGCTGAGTTAAGTCATACGTCAACAGCCGAAATGACAGTGTTCATCTCTCACTGCAAGCCACAACCTGCTTGAATACAAATATGACTATACATCTGTTTTCCATAAGTCTAAGTCTTCTGTCTGATTTTATTTACTCAGTGTTTATCCTGATATAAATCTGATTTATATGAAGATCAATCTTGATCAACTTTTTCCCAGTCTGCTGTGGTTTAACTTATTTAGACTTAACACCAAATCTTCTTAAGTAATTAGAGCTGGAGATGTAGGCTCAGTCTCAAGAACAGATGATCATAACTCTGGAAAATTAGAAACTTTGGAATTGACTGCACAGTATACAGTGTAAGCACTAAAGGCCTGAGGAGACTGACAATACTTTTTGTTTGAGGCCGTGATTGTTGTGAAATACCTTCTCAGTTAGCAAACTTTTGGCCTTAGGTTTCTTACTCTCTATTGCTCTAATGTGAATTTCTAATGCCTCAAGACTCAAACATATCTTGTAAGTGTTTGCTTAACATTGTCACGGTGCCAGCTGGTTCATCTGTTTATTCTCACTCATCAACATTTCCATCAGGAGTCATCAGGTTTCCAAAACTAAGGCCTCTGTGACGCCACAAGGTATTCTGAAATGTTTTTCTGTTCACCGTGGTTGTACATGGACTGTGCAAACAAAGAGTATTTAGTCTTAATTTTGATACTCAAAAGATGTTTATGTTTCCTAAAGAATATGCTGATTTGCTTTCTGGTGAAGAGGTGTCTCATCTACCTTGGACTGCTTGTTAACTTAGCTTAGCACAAAGATGGGAGAAGGCTAGCCAAGAAAATATAAATGGCAGTAATAACAATGGATAGATAACTAAAAACCAATGTAAAAGAGCAAATTTATGTTTTGTATGAATTAAACAATGCAAGATGTAACTTTTATATGTTTCCAGTTTCAATGCTAAGCCAAGCTAACAGATCAGGTAGCTTCACATTTACTGTACAGTCATAAAAGTGGTTATCAATCTTCTTTTTTTAATGTTTTATTCAAGTGGTGTCTTGTATTCTCTTGTGGGATGGGCCAAATGCTTGTCATAACGGGGAAATTAAAACTAGTTAAATAACCAACTGACTGTTCTGCATACTGTGGGTAGCTCATAAATTCAGTCATACATATTCCAGTCCAGGTTAGGGTTAGGGTTAGACAAAATGCCGTTAGTATGGCTGCTTGGTGATGTCTCATCAGTGGAGAGTGTATGCGTGTGGTGTTGCCAGAGGCTTTTCCTGTTGCCTCAGCACGGTTTTTCCGGTGAGCTGGACAGAAGTCTCTGTGTTGGCACACCAAACGTTTTGTTGAACAGTTCTACTATACTGGTCTGGTGTGGTCTCTGATTCACAAGAAAACAGACTGTCACTTCTTGTCACCAGTGAATTCATTGGAAGTATTGTGCAGAACTTACATTTCAGTATCTCTGTCTATGTAAGCATGACATATTTTGGTAAGTTTGGATTCCAATGATATCTGAAGTCACACTTTCAGGTTAAGCTTGGTGACTGTTTCATCTTTCTGAGTCCACTGGTAAACAAAGAGGTACAGGTAGATCTGTGGCAGAGCATTATTCACAGCCATAATTTCACAATGTTGTCTCAGTTGTATACCTGTAATAACATGCAGTAACGCTGACTCTTTTGTACTGCTGTGAGGATAGTAAATGGGACTTACGACCCACTTTGTTTTCAAACCTGACTTGTAGCTGGCCCTCACAGGAGCCTCAGTGGGCTGTTTTGTCGAGTCAGGGTAGTGGTGGGTTTTTGTTGAAAGCAAGTCATGTAAACCGATGCCTGGAGGTCGTACCTGGTCACTTCAGGATTAGCTGGACTGAAAGGGCTACATGCCTCAAAGCCTGAGCCTGTTGTGTTACAAACAAATGAATTAGCCGTTTCTAAAGCCTGACTGACTTTCACTTTCTCAAAAAAGTGTATAAACAATAAGTCTTACAAGACTGTTTCTATGAGCATCCACTACACCATCAGAAAAATGTCACTTTGTCACTGCTACTCTTTTTATTTGGGATTGACCTAATTAAAAGCTATAGCCATTAATTCCTCACTAAAGCTGGACATTTTGATGGCAAAATATAGATAGGGTAGATATGGTGGTGCTAGATGTTGCCATGATATATATATATATATATATATATATATATATATATATATATATATATCTCCCTAAATATGCCTGATATTCACTAGAAAATTATCTAAGTATATAGATATGTGAAGCCAATGCAGAAGTGCCTGAAACTAGTGTTCTCTCAAATGACCAGCAGAGGGCGACTCCACTGGTTGCAAAACCTCTGTTTCTATAGAAGTCTATGAGAAAATGACTCTATTTCTCACTTAATTTATAATATCAGTAAAGTTTATGGTCAATGCAGCATGATGTTCATTAAGTAAATTATTGTCTCATTTAGAGTAAAATAGAAGATACAGTACAATATGAGACGTATTAGAGCGTGGATACAGCGTGACTGACAGTTAGTCCAGTGGGTGCATGGTTTGCAGGTGTAGGTGGATGTAAATATGGTTACTTCTGGTTTCAACAAGCCAAGATGGCGCTCGTCAAAATGCTAAACTCAAAGCTTCAAAACGGCAGCTCACAAACTAATGGGTGACATCACGGTGGGTTGCCACTTGGTGAAAATGCAATGTTAAAAAAGTGAAGGACATATCCTGGAATCCGCCCTTTTCTCTGGAAGTTTTGTGGAAATCCGTTTGGTAGGTTTATTTTTTGTCTAATCTTGCTGACAGACGAACAAACAAATAGATAGGGGCAAAAGCATTACCTCCTCAGTGGAGATAGTTACTGCCATTATAATGGATCCTATTGTGCAGTAGGCACTGTAAGCCCTTTCTTTCAATATATTTGACTCATCGTGTTTGATGTTATCATGTGGCATTACTGACAGGCTCTGTAATCATAAATGAGAGCTGTGACCTGAATTTTATAATAGTTGATGTCAAATTACTCTGCAATGTGTGTATTATTCTATTCAAAGTAAAAAGATATAGATCAAACACACAAGAAACGAAACAAACGCGCTCTAGAGACAGACTATGCACACCCCATACAATAATGAATCTCGTATGACTCATAACTTGTGACCATGAGATTTTGAGAGATTCTTTGATCACTTCAACTGCTAACACGATAAGGTTTCACAAGCTATGTCTAAATAAAGCAATAGTAATTAATTACTCACCAGTATGAAATGCATTTGGGAAATATCAAATGGCCCAAATGATTGAGGTAAATTTTGGCTATGGACTGCCTTGCTTTCTTCTTGCCTGGGAAAAGCACGAAGAGCTAAACTTCTGCTGCCGGCTGCATTCATGAATGAGACCTAAATATGAGTGAATTAATAACTTCATTATCCATTTAGTGTTAGGTAATCAATCCGCTACAGTTAGTCAAAAAAATTGTAATGACTGATTTTTATGAATGGTTATTTATTGATTGTATTAAACCAGAGTTTAAGTGGTTTAGTTGTGCTATACCATACTCTAATTCTTGCATTAGGAAAATGTGTGCATTAAGTATGCATTAATTCAACATGAACTACATGCTCATGTTATAACGAGTATTAGTGTTATGGTCGTATCGGGTGGTGACAAATAAGATAATATGTGGTCACATTTTACAGATATCGAGATTAAGATTTCTTTCCACGCGTTGTAAGTTTGTTCGTGTAATATCCTGCAATGTTGACGCTCAGTTCTTCATTTGAGTGAAGATAATTGCTGTTATATCCTCTCATTTTCTCCACATTGTCTCACGAGAGACACAAACGCTTAAAAGACTTGTCCCCTGATCTGTGTTGCTATGGAGTCCCTGGCAGCCTTCATGTAGGCTTGGCTGTAAACATTTCAGGGTTGTTGTACATGGTTTGCTGCAGGTGCCAGCCCTTTCACTGTTGTTTTTTTTTATCCTTTTAGGCTTGGATCTCCAAACTCCAAATGCACTAATGTGACGCACTTAATCTCATTTTACCCATCACTTTTGGTTAAGTAGTTCAATAAATCCACCATGTGTATTTCTGTAGCAGGAACTTTTCAGCACAAGTGGGTTATTGTATTGCTTCATTTTTGCTTGACGGGATTCCACATGACAAAACCGCTAACCTGTTGGGCAAGTTGAAGTACAGAAAAGGGTCTGGGCGCACAGTAAACAAGACAGGCAGAGGGAGGGAGATAGGTGGAGTGGAGGAGGGCGACAGAATGGGAGTTAAATGAGTCACTCAGCCAAAAAAACCAGTGCCACGCCCCAGGTGCCAGGGCTAGTAAGAGCAAGCAACAGGAATGTGAGGGAAATGAATGGGAGTGTAAGTCCTGCCATTCACATGGTGAGTGCTTTCTTTTGTCACCTTTAGCCTGCACTACCACATAAACATATCACAAGGTATGGTGAGGGTCAAAAGAGCTGCATTATTTGTCTGTTGGCTCTCGAGGTAACTAGCTGTATTGCAGGATTTGTGACGTGACACTGGGATTGTACGTGTGTTCCGTTTGTTATTTGTCCTTTGTTTATACCGAACGTGAGTGGAAACCAAATTTGTGACCCGTTAATGAGGGCTGCCACTCATATTCATCAAAATGTATTAATAGCAGAGGACGACCTGATCAAAACTAACCACGTGAGCATGGTGTCTGTCAGTGTGAAATGTTGTTGGTGGAGCTCTAATCTGTTATTTCAATGATCACAGACGGACTGAGAACGAAAGGTTCCGCGATGGTCAGTGGTCACTCACAACATGACTGCCCTCTTAGGTTCAAATCAAAACATCACGTGGTGCATGAGTCAGTACGGTTTATTTCCCAGCTAATGAGGCTTTTTGTTTTTCTCCCGTGTGAAAGGGACAGTGTTTTGTCACGTGTAAATAAAAAATTACACCCTGTCTGCTTATTAAGGGGAAACGAATATGCAGCATTTTTTTTCTTCAGTTTTTAAAAAACGTGAAAGGACTGTGGAAACACTTTGAACAGGCTAGCCAGTGATTCAACACCACCGCTCTCAGAGAAGAGTACATATTTTCTGTCTGTGCGGTTGGCAATCTGTTTACTGGAAGGGCTGCTCGCTCGGAGCACATGTTGCTGCATGTGCAGTCAGTCAGTGAGCCCCAAGAAGACTGTAGAGTTGAAGTGTAAATACAAGGGCAGAGAAAGTGTTTTTGTGGAGGGGGGCGTTTGCGAGCATATGCACGCATGTGTGTCTTTCATTGGGTTTGGGGGACCAGCAAGACCACACTAGAAACCTGTGTGTGTATATTTGTGGTTCAGTGTGAGTTATATGAGTTTGCTGAGCCCAGATTTAAGCTTCCTTTCTGGGAACCAGCATTCCCTGCTCTTCTAAAGCGAACTGTAAGAGACTGGAGGGGCTTTGGGAATGAAGAGGCATGGGCCAGTTTCACTATGTCCCAGGTTTGTCTATTGTACACAGTGAGTGGTAACAATGGGAGGGTTAAGTATCTGATATACACACCAAACCCTGGGACTCAGCTGCAAGTAATTAAAGCTGGCAGTTGGCAGAGAAGAGAGTCAGGCAACTGTAATGGCCGCTCTAAGTTCATACCATAATATTTGGATGATGAATCAGGCTGCTAGTAAAAGTGTTGTCATGCTGTTGACCCAAGGCTTTCTCCCCTCACCCTGTCCTGTCGGCCCTGAGGGAGGCACTGAGGAGAGAGAAAAAGGCTTTGTACAACCCCGCTGCCTGTTTGTAATGGGATCGGCTGTTTATTTGGTATGCTACAGCTTGTGCTTTGACCTCATCAGTCCCCATCTGGTCTGTCCCCCCTCATGGTTTTTCCGCAGCTTTAATCAAACGCATAAACTTGAGAGAGGACATCCACAGGCAGTGCATGTCGAGTTTGATATACAGTTATAATACTGCACTCTCACAGATATTGAAGTGAATCATAAAGAGCTTGGATTTTAGCTTCCCACCTTCTTGTTTAAGGACCTTTTTCTTAGGTTAGGACAAATGTTGCAGACAGGGCTGGAACTAATTAATATTTTCATAACAAATTTATTTACTGAATAATCCCTCAATCATTTGGTTTCTTATATTGAAAAATGTTCATCCATATCACATACCTGCTCAGGACACTTAGGTCCTTTGGAGTGCAGGGGGCGCTCCTCAAGACCTTCTTTGACACTGTGGTGGCATCAGCCATTTTCTATGGAGTGGTCTGCTGGAACAGCAGCATCTCAACAGCTGACAGGAGGAGACTAGACAGACTGATCAGGAAGGCCAGCTCTGTCCTAGGATGCCCCTTGGACACAGTGCAGGTGGTGGGAGAGAGGAGGATGATAGCAAAGCTATCATCAATGATGGACAACAACTCCCACCCCATGCAGGACACTGTCTCTGCACTGAACAGCTCTTTCAGCGACCGGCTCCTCCACCCTAAGTGCTGCTTTGAGACTGTACAACCAGCACTGCTCCCAATAGAACACGCACACACACACAGGACTCAACCACTGTGAAATGACCAACGGTGCAATAGCCAACTGTGCAATATTTATATTTATTCCCCATTTGCAATTATTGCTACTGCTCTGTACATATTATTTATATTTTTATATTTTGTTATATTTTGTACATACATACAGTTTTTTTTTGTTCCTGTAAATTTCTTTCTATTGTGCTATGTCGTCTATATTCCGTCCACTGTGCTGCTTTAATGACCAAATTTCCCCATTGTGGGATGAATAAAGGAATTTATTATCTTATAAAATAAATCACCAATTTTTTTTTCTGTGACCATCTGTCAAAAACTTAAATATATGTTAAATTTACAATGATATGAAATAAAGAAAAACAGAAGCTTGGACTGCTGCATGTTGGTCTAGTGGTTAGCTAGATTATATAGAATAATAACAATAATCGAAATAATTGCCTATTAATTTTCATGTGATCAATTAATCAATTAATTGTTGTAGCGTTATTTACAAACCCCAAGGCAGAATTGTGACTACAGGTGTTAGGTAGGGCTGCTGCAAATGTGAAGAAAAGTTGTAAAATCTTTCATGGCTCCAGGGGGAGCTGCACAAAAGAGCTGATAAATTGCCTCGTTATTTCCTTTGAGTCAACGTTGGTTGGGGACCACATGTTTAAAAAAGAAATAAATCTGCAGATGTAGAGTCCAGTCTTCTGTCGTGTACTCTTCATCTCTGCTCGAGGCTAACAGCTCAAGGCTACATTAGCCTCTACTAGCGTCACAAACCCAAATCTCTATCCTCATGGTCGGCAGTTGAATTGCATTGTGGGTTATGAAGCTGCCAGGTTTTGACAAGGATGAGGGAGGGGAATAAAAAAGATAATATATTTGCTTGATTTTCCTACTTTGATTTACTCCCCATCATGGGTCCAACAACTTCAGAGTATTGAAACGTGAAATTGGTGAAAACTTGTAAGAATGTAATAGTTTTAGTCTTGATAAAAAATCTTGTTAATAATGATCAGAAACAAGGTCACTTAATATTTATTCCCTCTCAAATGTCTGTTTTCTTCCCCTCTTGGTGTTTGGAGTTCATCAACCAACTAATTATGTATTAGTATTTTGTTTCTTTAAACCAATGACACCATCTCTGTGAGAGGAGGCAACAGTGTGACATAATTTTTTCATACTGGCAGCCGGCAGCAGAGTTTGGCCGTAGTAAAAAGGTGGAAGCCTATTTGGCATCTGAACACACGGTTTCCAAAGAAATTGCTCTGTAGTGTGAGTATTTCCTTGTCATTTAACAGATTCATTGCCAATCAGGTCACAGTTTGCATGTTTTTATAATTGCAATAAAAGTTGTGATTGTTACAGTTCCGTGTGACACGGAATGATGATGCTTGTAATACAAGCATCATCATTGAACCGACTCGCATAGAGAAATGGTATTTCTGACGAAAGCATGATGCAAAGCAAAGAGTTGTGCCATTTTCACATTTTCAAAACAAACTGTTAAGTTCCTGTTATCTGTTCCTTCTCCTCTCTCAATAGAATCAGTGTATGACCTTCTTCCCAGAGAGCTGCAGTTGCCTTCCTCCACTCAGCAGAACCCAAACGCCATGAGTCAAAAGAGTGGCGGAGAGGCAGGGCCTCCCCCTTCAGCTCCTCTAGCATCAGGTAGGATCCTGCTCCTCTCATTCTTATTTCTCCTCTGCGAGCCGGACCGATCATGCCCCACCCCAAAACACTCTGTACCTGTAGAGAAACAAACACCTGCATACGGCAGGAAAGCCAGTCTGACAAGCCGTCTGTTACTCTGTGATCCTCACATGTTTGTCCAAAAAGAAAAAAGAAAACATGCAATAAGGAAGTTCTGTCATTGGAGTTAAATGAAGAGAACATGCTGCTATCTGTACCAGCTGGGACATTGTGAAATATTTGGTTGAAGAAATTGTTGAGGTCCACCACATTTTGTGTCGTTCAGCAACAAGTTTTGAAATGTAATTCACATACAATAATTTCAGACAGTATCTGTCATTGTCCATTTTCTACATGTTGTTTTATCAACTTCATGCACTAAATGTAGGATTAATTCATGGTTTACACTGAACACAGTACCCTTGGATGATGCAAGAGCCTGGCAAAGCTTATTTTTTCAGTGAAGCATGGTCAGCGCAAAGAAATTGGTTGTTTCGAAGAATTTTGTCACTTTTCTTTAAAAAGATAGACGGAAATTATATTGGCAGAGAAACACAAATTAGTTAAATGTATATAGTGTCTTTGCTAGTGTAATCTTCCTGTCCGGCACTTTGGCTCATCTGAGCACCCATGGGCGTGTAGGACTTAAAATGAGCTGTGGTCACATTGTAAGCACCTTGCTATCTTGAGGCCGCAGAAAGGGATTGTGCGATTGACCAACAAAACTTGGTCTGAAGTTACAGTTTTGTAAAGGGAACATTACCAAGATAGTAATATGGTCCTACATAGGCAGGTGCACAACGTGCGTTGATACTAGTGCTACATCAGATTTATTTCTTTTGACTGTGAGGAGCAGGTTGTTGACAGGTGGCCAGTAGCATTTTTTGCCCCGGGTCACACTAGCGGGTTAATAAAGCCACAGTATAACATTAAACTGGATGTATTCTGCCATTAAAGGAGTACAAAAAGAAGAAAGTGAAAAGATTCCCCTCTCCTACACCCTTCCGGTCTCTGAAGACGTGTACAACAAATGTAGACCAAACTAATCGGTAATGGATAAAAAACCTCTAAAAAAATAGGTTTTAATGCATGGCATTTATTTTTCTCAGTCACTCAGCGCATGAATGTTTTTAGAGGTAATGGCTAATTTGCTATCCTGCAGAAGAGAGACAAGACGGGGACAGTCATACAGGATGGACCATCTTTCAGTATTTGTTCATATTTTCGGGGTGCAAATTAAGATATGTGATGAACAAAGTCTTTGTGTTGCGATCCTTGCTAAAAATTACACTATACATCCATACGTTGTATGTGCCTCTTTTTCTCTCCAACTGTGTTTTGCAAACTAATGAGTCACCAAACAATCCAGTGTGTCACCAGTCTAACTAATTTTTTACAATCTACAACTTAACCACACCTTTCCCCACTCTTCATCTAGTTCACTGTAACTATTTGAATGCTTTTGAAATTACAGTGTGTGTCAGCATGCTGGAGCAGCACTTTTTTTTTGGACAAAGAAAAAAAAATACCTTGTGTTATTATTATTTTTTTTTTCTCATTCTGAATACATTTTTACTGTTCAGCTCTTATTGCTCATTCGCTGTCTCATTTTTATATTCCAGGAAGTTCCCTCTGAAGCAGGGAGTGTCTGCATATAAAATGGTCTGCAGTTCTCTGCTTCATAGGTCAGAAGCTTGTTTATTTTGTCTCTGTGGCTACGTTCAGTCCCAACGAAATTAACTTTTGTAGCATAAAAAAAACAATAAAGCTCCAATAATTGGCATGTATCTTATTTTGCACATGAACATTTTGAACTTCCTCTTCATTTCAACATTTTGGCTATTTTTTTCATTCAGTTGAACACAAACAAAATGCTAATAATAATGATAAATTCATTCAGTTTTATTGATTTTATTTTATTTTTTAGAATTTAAATAATTCACAATCATTTTTACTCTTATTTAAGTTTTTTTTAGATAAAGGGGACTGCTCATCTCTCATCTCTCCTTTGGCCTCGTTTGAGTCATACCTATACAGTGCGTCACATACTGTCCACAGACACACACACACACACATATATATGATCCAATTAAAAGGGGGAATTTTTAATTGGAAACAATACTAAACAAAAGCAAAAATAAACAATCATAAAGACATTTTGCTGCTTAAATGGGACTGCTAGCCAACACAGTTTGAGATGCCTTTATTCACTGTCTAATCATTTGCACTGTAGATGCCATGCCCTCTTCTATGACCATGGAAGGCCCCCGCAGTGCTCTTTCCACCTCTTCCAGCTCCACCATGCATTCCAGTACTTCAGTCAGTGACCAGAACCCAGTTCACAGTAACAATGTTGACCCAGAGGATGCCAGGAGTAGCAGAGCGGTACCAGAGGTTGTGGGAGCAGAAAACGGGAATGGTAACAGCAGCAGTGGTGGTAACTGCAGGGGGAGCAGTGAACTAGGGGGTGGAAGAGGTGCGACATCCCAGGAAGCCCTCCCACATCACCAGATGACCCCATCTAAGCGCCGCACCATACTGAACATCTCTCCACCTCCACAAGACTTGTTTGATGACAGCCGTATGTCCTGCCAGGATGAAACATCCCTGGACTCTGAGCAGAGTAACAGCATCTGGATGGATGACTCTCTCTCCAACTTCAGTGTCATGAGTGCTGTGTCTTACAACGACAACACAGAGGTACCAAGAAAGTCCCGTAAACGTACCCCTCGACAGAGGCCTGGACCCAAGTCCGTGCCTGCACAGGGAGCCAGCATGGACGTGTTTGATGCCGACAGCGCCAAAGGCCCACACTTTGTCCTGTCACAGTTAGGCCCTGACAACAAGACCGGATCTAAAGGAAGGTTTGTGTAACCTTTAGATGTATTTGGTTGTAAAGAACACATTTAGAACATCTCCAAGGGATTGCAAGGAGGCTATGGATGTGTGCAGATAAATTGAAGAATAAAAAAAAGAACTTTAGGTGTCGTAAAATGTGAGGCCACCACATTCTCTACTGGAAGGTTAGCACCATTCTTCCACAAGATAATCTAGAGAGGCAAATGGTTAATCTATAAACCGAAATGTGAAATGTAATTATTTTGATCAATCATGACAAATCATTTCCGTCAAGTAATTTTCTCAAGTAATAATGCCAAACACTCTCTTGCTCCAACCTTTCATATCACATACTGTACATGTGTTTTTTTTCATGTTTATCAAATCATCCAGTTTATCATTTTGCTCAGTATGGAAGTATAGTCTAGTCACCCATCAGTGACCAAAGAAAACAAACACTGCACTTGGTTAGTTGTTCACTCAGTAGTTAATTAACTTGTCATTAATTTAATATTCTGTCATTGGTATTTGCACCTTTAGGCTCTTAAGAAGGTACTTAGACACTAGTATAATTTTGTTCTTGCTGTTAAAGGTCCTTCTTGATAATCTCATGCACCTCTCCTCCTTATTGTCACAGTAGGTTATTATTAGTAAATGACACATGGACATACACCAACAGATGGAAATTAACAAACTACGCCGGCTCTAAATTTCCCACCACACTTTGACCGAAGAAGAGCGGCTAGATCAGAGGGGAGGGAGGGGCAGGATACTGAAGTACAAACAATGGTCAGCCGCAGTGAATCACGGAGCCCCTCTCAAAGACCTAGGATAAGTAGAGCAGATTAAATAAACAGATAACTCTGACCGCTTTAAGAGCTGTGGATAGAATATGCTTGGTTGATGGAGGGCCTCTTAACTCTGCATTGCTCAGTGCACCATGGTAACTTCCAAGCCTTTTCACTGCTGCGCCTATGAGAGCAATTTTCAGCCCGATATATACACAGATATTTGATATTTACAGGGTTCATGTTGTTTCTTTTCTTTTTACTCGTTGGCTTCTGAACCTAAGGTTGGTGCCAGCAGTATATCATCCAAGGATGAGTTGAGGACATGTTTTTTTAATCCTCAACACGGCCAAAAGATTCCAGCTAGGATACATGTAGTACAGTAGAATTTCTAGAAAATGTGAGAATTGGAAGTGATCTGCTGATGTCTCTGTCAAACCTCTATTTGTTGCAGCTCTGATGATCCTCAGACAACTAACCAAAAAGGGGGAACTCTTTCGATGCAATACCCACAGAAGAGTGAGGGGAAGGAACTGAAGATCCTTGTCCAGCCTGAGACTCAGCACCGAGCCCGCTATCTGACTGAAGGCAGCAGAGGGTCAGTGAAGGACCGTACGCAGCAGGGCTTCCCGACTGTGAAGGTAACTCTATATAATAAACTCTACAGTCTGAGTTTCAACTTTTCCATTGTGTCTTATACGTTTAAGTTAAGTTGATATTGGCCTAACTTCTGCCAGAGGCTTTGAAATACATGCGTAGTATTTACTGTATTTGCAGTGAGTCAAAAAATCAAGTTTACATGGATTTTACATGGATTCTGCTAAAACTGATTGCCAGATGCCGTCAGGTCTGACCTAGGTTTGATTTGTATTCGCTCTGCAATATGGCTTCCTGTTAAATTTTCACAATGTTTTAGTGTTTTGTATTTTGTATTATATAAGTGTCATTGTAAAACTGTTGTTTTAGGAGTATTGGGACTGGATTTGAAGAACCCCTCTTTATCCCCAGCATGACTTATATACTTCATATTTGCGGTTGACAACCAACCGCATTACCTTTTGAGTTGTGTTGTGCGGTGAATTAAATTTTGTGGTCCTCTGTGGACCATGAATATCCACAGCCAACGTCATTCAAATCAGGCTGCAACGTTTTTCTTATGTTTGAGTGCATGTCTACATGGTGGTAGGAAATGTCAAGGAGTCAGTAATACCTCCTTGATTTAACTCACAGGAATCAAGCTTTCTAATCGAGGTAATCTGTAAAACTATGGGAACAAACGGACAGTAGAGACAGACTTCACCACCAGTGGTGTATTCAGCTGTGATTTTTAAGATTTCAGAGAACTGTCACGGTTTCCCAACTCTGCCAAAGTAGTGGTAACGTTTAAGAAAATGTTAATGCTGTTATGATATGAACCACTTTCATATTGAAATGCAGAAATCTGGAGGTCGGATAGAAAGAAAACCTCTTCTTTCTGAGTCTCAATGGACCACAGAGGTGGAACTGTGACGAGCAGACCAAGGAGAATACCTCTATGCATGAACTGAATTTGAGGCTGTAACCTCAGCAGCAGAGAGTCAGAAAAGGAGCCAGAACAGAGACATTGTCTTGCGCTTGATCTTCAATTTAGCCAGTTTGTAGCCTCAACTTGTGATTTTGAGATTAATCTGGGGATAAAGTAGTGCGACTCTTGCTTGCTCAGGTCCTTGCTTGTTTGAAAAGTGCAAGGGTAGAGCTGTTGAATCCAGATGCAGAGATAGTTCACAGTAGAAGATAAAAAAAACATTAGTGACTTTTAGTAGGCTGACTAGATGGCACAAGGAAGTGGAATTAAGATGGGCTTGTGAACAAACTAATACTAATTGAGGAAGTTATTGATAATGCTAAAATGCTCTTGGGGAACACAGTGAGGGAATCTGTTGGACAGGCTGGGAAATACACTTAGTCAGCATCTGCTGAACAAGAGAAAGTTGAAGAGACACAGGAACGAGTTCAGCTCCAGACGTGACAGGACAGGAGAGATAATGAGCTGATCCTTCTCATATCCTTCGGAAATCACACTGACACCCTGCGGAATGTATCAGACCCAGACCTTCTCTATCAGCTGATGTCTTTTAATTCCTTTTCTTTTTTCACTATCACAGCTGGAGGGGGCAAACGAGCCGGTGATTTTACAAGTGTTTGTGGGCAGCGATACTGGACGCGTGAAGCCTCATGGATTTTACCAGGCGTGCAGGGTGACCGGCCGCAACACCACAACCTGCAAGGAGGTTGACATCGACGGCACAACTGTCATTGAGGTTTCCCTTGATCCAAGCACCAACATGACACTAGCGTATGTACTGTTCTTGAGAAAAAGATCGGGTAGTTTCTGTGATGATTTTTTAAAATATTAAACCACATGAAACACATCCCATAAAAGCTTTTTTCCTGTCAAATGTGTAATAAGACTTGTGTGATAGACACATGTGAGCTATAAGGTAAATAAATATATTAAGAAGTCAGTGTATTAAGTGTTGTAAAGTGCTGCTAGTTTTGTAAAAAAAAGTTGTTTGACGATGTCTCTCCATGCAGGGTGGACTGTGTCGGGATCTTGAAGCTACGTAATGCTGATGTCGAGGCTCGTATTGGCGTCGCTGGGTCCAAAAAGAAGAGCACACGCGCTCGCCTGGTGTTTCGGGTCAACATCCCGCGTTCAGACGGATCAGTGCTCATACTCCAGACTCCCTCATCTCCAATCTTGTGTAGTATGTCAACCTCCTCATGTTTATCTCTGTGGAAATTGTTATTCTATGAATTGAATCTTAATGAAACAAATTCTGTTTAGAATAAGTTGAACTAACAGTTAACACAGAAACCTGTAACCTACTAACTTAATAATAACCATTTATTCTGTAAACTGAGTCATTTCATTCTTCTCTTTTAACAGGAGAGGCCCAGTTTCTAAAGTTTAGTGTAGCCTAGGGTCTGGAGACCTTTGTCTTTTGATGTCAGCATTTGGAGACAATGTGTAAAGATTCCTTCAGACTCAGGTGTTATTTAATAATGCGTCCAGTATGAGGGTGTGGTTGGTTTCATAAACAGGAAAGACGCTTAGGTCCATAAGAATGTTTCTGTGTAATTGCATTTGGGAGCGACAGGGGAGAAAGAGAAGGAAAGAACAAAACAATAGAGGTGTGTGGACTTCTATTGTTTACACAGAGCCAGCATGCAACCCAGGGAAATATCTTTCCACAAACCTTAAAAAAAGAAAGAAAAAATCATAATCCTCTTGGCATGTGTGTGTGTGTGAGTGTGTTGCGGAGCAGTCAAAAGGGTTAGTGAATTGTATTAGTGGAAAAGGGGAGGGGGGTTGAGTGTTAGCATATTCAAAGCCCTTTTGACTATTTTGAGAAATATCCAACTATTTATTAAAAAAAACAATGCTGCCCTGACCACATAATCCTGGTTAAGCAAAGGCCTTACGCTGAAACAGTGGTATTATTTGTTTCATAAATAACACAACAAATAAGTAACAATCGAGTGTGAACATATGTGATTTATCAATATATTTGCAGAATCTGCAAATATATTGATGTTGTGGCCAGTAAAAATAATGATGTGGCCAGTAAAAATAATGTGACACTTTGGGTGATTAAGTGATTCAATATGTTAAGGGTTAAACAACTGCTCATATGGATTTCCTCTCAATTTTTTTACATCACCAGGAGAAGAAAATTTACTTAGTTTTACATCTTGTGAAAAACGGTTAACATTGACCTCTTCAAAAAATAAGTCGCGATAGCCAACCTGTTAACGCTTTTTCCCTTAAAGACCTTGGTTCTGTCTCCCGTCGTTTCTTATCTGCCTCTGTTGCAGTCCGATCCAATTAAGGTGAAACTCTGTATCTGCTCGCTTTACAGCCCAGCCTGCAGGGGTGCCTGAAATCTTGAAGAAATCACTGCACAGTTGTTCCGTGAGGGGTGGAGAAGAAGTCTTCATCATTGGCAAAAACTTTCTCAAAGACACCAAAGTCATATTTCATGAGAATGTTTCTGGTAAGCGTGTTTTTTCAATACTTTTTGGCCATGGACGTTTTGGGTTCATCCATTTTTTATTGTGGTGTTTCAACACGCAACATCTTCTGTCCAGATGAGAAATCGTGGAAGGCAGAGGCTGAAATCGACATGGAGCTGTTTCACCAGGTAAAATCCGATTGTGTTTGCTTTATTTTTTGAACCCAATGATTAATGCTATTTGCTAATGAGCTGAGTAAATAAGAGCAGCCATTTCAGATTTGTATGGGCCTTGTAATCATGTAATCACCTTAAGTGCCTGCTGGTTGAAAGGTTGAGTAGCCTCATTGTGTTCTGACCTAATTACACTCTGTCTCTGAGTGTGCACTGAGTGTCTCAACAGTCGAGTTTAAGCATTTGCCCTGGTGAACATAATGCTCAGGAGCAGATGAATTGATAAATCTGCAGTTAATAGAATAGAAGGCGCTTGTATTTTTGTTTTTATTGAACGTAGTCTGGGAAAAAAACAATGATTTTCATACAATATCTCCGATTGAAACAGCGTATGTATCTTCATATGTTCCTAACTGAAAAGATCATCACATTTTCATTGTTTTTCAAAACCTGTACTGCTTACGTTGGCCACTGTTCTTCATAACTGATTGCAGAGTGATCCCTGTTGACATCCAGTCTGATCCTTTCTTTGCTGTCTCCTGTACAGTGCACATTTACATTACAACTGCAAACATTGTACAACCCTACAAAAGCAAAGGCTACAAACACTATTGTTGTATGTTTATTCACTATTTTCTAATCTACCCACCCTTTGACTCAGATTAGATATGTGCACATGGGCTTACTACTAATGTACTGATGATTTTGCTCTTGTTTGCTCATCCCCAAGAATCACTTGATAGTGAAGGTTCCTCCGTACCAGAATCAAGCCATCACCTCATCAGTGTTTGTGGGAGTCTATGTGGTGACAAATGCTGGGAGATCCCATGATGTTCAGCCTTTTACTTACACTCCTGATGCGGGTTTGTTTCAGTCAATTTCAGTTCATCTACTAAACTATGCAATGTTTCTCTTTTTACGGACTCTTATCAATTGATGGGATGTCCAGTTTGTAGTAATAGTAGTAATAGTGTAACTGATTATAAGGTCATTATTTACAAAAACTAGAGGTTACAAAAGCACACTGTATTGTAGTTCTGAACTACAGAAACAAGAACTGCATCACAGCTTTGTTGAGTTTATGCTTGTTAAGGCCTTTTTAAAATCTACTAGTGTCAATGTTCTTCAACACCTACAGTTCAGTATGATCAGAGCACAGAACAGAACCCATTTCTAAACACTGGAATCCAGTGTCATCCTCATTTTGGACCTTTGGCTGCTTTGATAAAAACCTTTCTGACCAACAAATTCAAACAAATAACATACATCATCTACTATCCTTTACACCACATTTATAGTCTTTCCTAATGACATTACTGTAATGAGAGGATGTTTATGAAGATTTCAATTGATTTTCCTCTG
The DNA here is from genome assembly GCF_022379125.1 of Scophthalmus maximus. Taxonomy (NCBI): domain Eukaryota; kingdom Metazoa; phylum Chordata; class Actinopteri; order Pleuronectiformes; family Scophthalmidae; genus Scophthalmus; species Scophthalmus maximus. The sequence continues at coordinate 12,416,075 of NC_061518.1, forward strand.
TTGACTGATTCTGTTGATGTTTGCTCCTGCAGCAAAACATGAAGTTCCCGTGAAGAAAGAGACGTCGTCTCCAGTGAAGACTTGTAATTTTGATGAACAACTTAAAGGTTTTTTTTTCCTTTTGTTAAAGAGGCAGTAAGCGATTTTGAAGAAAGCTTGTCTCTCTCTTAGTTGTTGTTGGCCATCAGGCTTTGTTTGCCTCCCATTTGAGAGTATTTATATTATTTTATATAGACTACATAATGTAAACTGTACAGTGCCTACACTATTCAATTAATTTTTTTAATTAATAAAACATTTGAGAATACAATTTGATATGATCCTTGCTTCTGTTCCTACAGTTCTAGATGGTGCTTTGATGCCCTCTATGTTGCCTTTAGTGAAAAGAGAAGATGTCACTCCAATGGAGGTGACCAGCAACCTCCAATCTTCTGGAGTATTTAAGGTGATGTATTGATCTATTACCTCAGTAAAGGCCTCATTCTTAACTTTTACATCGTGAAAACAATTTAACTGGGTTGGAAGGAACTTGATATGTGATAAATTTTAGAAAATTGTAAGCGTAGTGTTATTATTAAGTTTAGCAATTGAAAATACCACAGTTGTGGTGCGTACCCTAAAATCTTCTATTATGTGTTGCTAGCAGACTGGTGACCTGTGTCTAGCCCAGCAGAACACAGACATGACTACAGGACATCTAAATAAAAACAGACCCTTCTCCAACAACCTGTCTCAGGCCGCATGTGACCCTGACAAAGGCCAGGCTTCTGTTTTTACCAACACTGAGCCCTTGAGCACCATCCAGAAGCAGGACATTGCTGCCACCAGTTCATTTTCTGTGCCTGCGGACTCCCTGCTCCAGCAAGGCTCACAGCAATTCCTCCTGGAGCCCAGAGAAGGCCTCGGGCAGGAGAGGCCAGGCAGTGGGTCTGCTGGTGTGACGAGGCTGTGTGGAACACCTACACCCCAACAGCAGCAGTTGCCGCTGTTCCCTCCAGATGATGTGGCCAAAGGGTTCTGTAATTTACCCCTTCAGTCTGACAACCCCCTGGCCAAACAGCAGCAGCAACAAATCCAGCACCAACAACAGATCCAAAAACAGCAAATCCAACACCAACAGCAACAGCAGCAGCAAATGCAGCAACAACAACTGCAACAGCAGCAGCAGGTGTTGGAGAATTTACAGCAGCATTTGTTTCAGTCACAGATTCAGATGCAGTGTGGCATTTTTCAAGATGCCTCACAGGGCAAGAACGCAGAACAGCAGTGCTCATCACAAGGGGTGGTGCCAAACACAGGGTCTCTTTTCCAGCAGGCCCAACAGCAGCAACAGCAGCAGCAGCAGCAGCAGCAACAACAACAACAGCAACAACAGCAACAACAGCAACAAGCAGGTCTTTTTCAGCAGGCAAATGACCTACTTTTAATTCAGACCAACTTCCTCCAGCAGACACCCTCTCACCCTTCACCACCCATGTTCCACAATCCCAGCTCTTTGGCTGAAACACAAGATCCACAGGGGGCTCTGTTTCAGAAATCATCTCAGGAGCAGGTCCAGGCTTCTCTCTTTCAAAACACCATGACAGTCCTACAGTCTCCAGAGCAACAACCCTCAGCGCCTGGACTTTTCCTCCCCCAATCCTCCCTACCCAATCAGCTCGCAACCAGCAATTCTCAACAACAGCAGCAGCAGCAGCAGCAACAACAACAACAGAAGCAGCAGCAGCAGCAACAGCAACAGCTGGCCTTCCTGAGTGCCTTACAATCCCCTGCCCCTGAACCACAATCAGTATTTCAGGCTCAGACCCAGCTCTCCCCAATCCAGCAGAGAAGCCCCATGGAGCAGCAGCAGCAGCCCTCCCAGCCTCAGACCCACACACAGCCGACCCAGCAGGCTTCCTTATTTCAGAACATCTCCCCACATCCACCTTCAAACACGCTATCTCCAGCCCAGCAGCAGCAACAGCAGACAAACCTACTGTTCTGCAACAACACCCTGTCCACACCAGATCAGGCCTCCAGCCTCCTGTTCAACAGCCAGGGCCAGATGCCTCCTTTGACCAGCAGCAGTCTAGTTTCTCAAGAGCCCCAGAACTCCTCTCTGCTCTTTTCCCAATCTAATATGGTGACAGTAAACCAGCAGGACCGCTCTGAGCCCATGGCTTTGGGGAACCCCACCCATCCACGACAGCAAGTCATGTTTCAGGAGCAACAACCCATGCAGCTGGGCAGTAGCTCAAACAACCGGCAGGAGCAGCCTGTGGGCCTCTTCATGCCTCAGTCCAACATGGCCTCTCTGCAGGGGGGACTGGCTCAGGAGCTCACACAGTCGCCCATGTTTGCCTCACAGAACGGCGTGGCGAGCCTTCAGACGACCACCTCCTCCCCTGTCCAACAGCCAGGAGCGCTCTTTCAAACTGCTGTGAGTGGGACCATTAATCAGCCCAGCCAGCCCCAACAACCTGGCCTGTTTCTTTTTGGGATTCAGAACGGTAAGGGATCGATTACCTGGTGTACGCCCCCCTGAAACTGCTGTGATGAAAGAAATGTCAACAAGTTCAGAAATGGTGCAATTCACTTTTAGGTTTGAATGATAGCCAATCTGACTTCTCATTAGCATTGTTTCCAGATGTGGTAAAAGGCTGTTTAGCTTTAAAAACCCACTGTACACTAAAGGCAAACAGACATAGTTGGTGACTTTGGTTGGTGAACATAGACTCAGCAGTGGGCAGAGACCAAAGCAGAGTAAAAGGAAGAGTGAGATTTGAACTCGTCAGTTGGCCAGAAGCGTAGACTCCAAAGTAACACTGACATTGCTCTGTTTCTGCTCAATGTATAAATAGATAACTGTTTGTTAAGATGATGGCCACATCAGCAAAAAGGCGATTGTGGTGATGTGTGCCCCCAGGTGGCCAGAAATCAGCAAATGTATTTTGATCTATCTATCTATCTATCTATATATATCTTATTGGTGGATATTTCATTGTTATTTATGAAGTACTATTTATCTTACCCCTTTTCATTGTTTGATAAAATATAAAGTCAATCATTTCTTAACAACTTTTTTTAAAGGCTATAGCTCCACTATGAATGTGGCATTCATTAAATGTAATCAATAACTGTCCTTCACTTATATGAATTCACTTTTAATTGTCCAAACGAACAATAGAAGTAATTATTGTGAACTTTCTGTTAAGGGAGCATATGAAAAGTGCACAGCTACAGGGAACATAAAACTCCTCTACTCAAAATTTTAAATATCTCTTCTTTCATGGTTGTCTCCTCACAGGATGTGGTCAGTTGATGAACACTCCTGGAAACACGCTGTCCGATCAGATAATAGCCATCAGCCAGTCTGGTCAGAGCCAAAGAGAGAGTGACGCACGGATCCAGTCCCTTCTCAGCCAGTCCCTGTCTCAGTCTGGGACTGTGCAGAACAGCATGTCTGCCCCGCAAAACATGGAGAAGATTGATGACCTGTTGGTCAGCCTTCAGGAGTCAGGCAGCAACTTAACTCGGTCATATTAACTTTCACCCTTCATTTTATACCGATGATAAAGAGAAAAGTTCAAATGTTGTCTATTGAAAATAACACGCAGGTAAACCCTAACCCTAACATGAATTAATTTGAAAGAAACTGAGCATTATGTTTTACATAATGTTTTTCTAGCCTTCTAATACATGATTTGGTTTAGAACTAATCAGAACTAAGGATTCATTGGGAAAAAAACTGTGAATGTGACCTAGACATTGTTGAGTGTCCCTCATCCAAAACGATGGCGGAATATGTGACATATTTGTTAAAGATCATAAAGGCAAACTGGAGAAATTGAAATCCAGATACTGAACAGGAAATTTTTAAGACTGACTCCGCATTGTTAAAACATGCATGATAAGATTGAGGAGAGGAGAACTGTGAGAAAAAATAGTCATGAGTGTTTTGAAGATGATGACTTATTCATTTAACTTGTGAATTTCTTTCCTATCTAGTAGATTGTAGTCATGAGCAGCACCGTCTTTCAGTTCTCGTGGTGTTTTCTAAAGTGTTCTCCAAAGTGTTTAGTGGTTTCCATGAATAGTGTTCCCTTTAATACTTCTTAATATTTTTGTTTGATTGTATTTTTGGTTTGTTGTCGCTGCATTGAAGGTGGAGTGTGTGTGGTACGGGCAGGAAGGTTTGGACAGGCTGTGGTATGAATGATTGAGTACATCAATAGATGTCGAAAGTAACCGCTGTTGACGCTTTCTCAACAGTGCAGAAAGGGAAGTGAAAGAAGGTTTAGAGGGCTGGAGAGGAGGCGGGACATTGAGAAGTAGAAAACTGAAGAATATAGGAATTAATTGAAACATTTTCTACGCTTATCTGATGCGTAGTCACAGTGGACAGGTGTCTATCATATATGTGGGCGCTAAATATATGAAAGCAGCTGGCTTGCACCTGGTGATATGATTAAGTTCACTCAATCTGTCTCTGATAGCCCTCAAAGTGACTTATTGATTATTGATATGATATAGAAAGGAAATAAAGGACTGTAGCATTTTTTTTGCTATCTGCAACAAAACCTTGGCTAAACAAAAATATAGACTAGTTTGGGCTTGTTAGAAACAGTAATGCCTACAAAAGAATATTTTTCGTCGAGCGAATTGCTGTCGGTGTGGCATTGCAGTGGAGATGGCCACTGCCAGCTATGAAACATATTCAATATTAGACACTTTGCTGTCTCCACCAGTGTACACATAGTGCTTTGTAATGTAGGTAAGTGAACGTGTTCAGGCTAACATTTAGTCTGTATTCATCGAACTGTGTCAGTTTGCGACTTTTTACACAAAATATCCTCCTCTGAATACATCACAAAGAGACGACTCTTTTCAGAAAGTGTGGTGGTGGAAATAATGGCTGATCCTTTTTTTTACATGCATTATATTCAGCAATTAAAGATGCTGTGACCACTTGACTCATCGAGGGTACACTACAGTCCCAAAAGAGGTGGTTTTTCTTTTTTTTTTCTTTTTTCTTTTTTTAGTCGCCTCTTCCTCATTGTTTACAGTGAAGAAGATACATTTCACTCTGTGTTTGCATGGCAACATTTATGTAGTCAAGCAGACCCAATAAAAATATCTCCACTAGCATTTAATTTTGATCCAATATCATTCAATTAAATACGACAGTGCATCTCATTGCCAGCCATGTTACAACTACAACTTTTCATTCCCAAAACCTAGTGCATTATTTCTTTGTGAAAAAGATAAATGATGATCTGGACAAATGAGAAAAAGTTCTGGTTCAAGAAATTTTTGTTAGTATTGTGATTTCATTTGACATAAAACTGTTATTTAAAAGCATGCGTCTACAGTAGAGAGAGTAGAATGTAATATAGCATATTAATATAATTTTAGTCATAAGGTTAGGATCATTGTTGTGTTTTTGTGTCATTTTGATGGCACAGTCTGCGTCCGGCACGCATGAACTGGAGTAGTATTCTTAAATGAGCTAGAAAAGAGCCTTTTTACTAGTTTTATGAAAGTGAAGTTAGTTTGCTACAACTGTACATTATACATGATCGTCTGGATTAAGGTATTACATGCAGGAATAGAGCCCATTTGACAGGTTTTGTGAGAAATGCAAACTGTTGAAGTTCTGCAGATTAAATGTTCTCCGCTATAGTCGGCCTCTGGCCTCAGGACCAAAGTTTGACTCCAATCTTGCTTTGCATGAATCCTGATGATAGGCCACTTTTATGGCCCCTGAGCTCTTTTTTCCTACTTGCAGTTAAGTTGGAATACAGAAAGGCATACACGGCCTATTTTTGCTCCTGAATTTATAGATTTCATTGTAAGGCATGATGCGCGGCTGTCACACCTTTCTTTCTGTTTGTTGTGTTGTTTTGGCAAAATAGTTTGTGTCATAGCTGTGTCATATTTAGATTGAGTCTACGTGTATGCATGAACAAGGGGCTGGTCTCTGATGATGACAAAATTAGCTCAGTTTAATGCATTGTTGTCTTGTTTTCTCTGTACAGTTGTTAGAAATTCATAAACACAGTTACATTTTATACACTTTTCAATCAGAAACAGTTGTTGTTTTGTGATGGAGATTATGTTAACTTGATTTGTGAAACTACAGTGGGTCTGTTTGAGCAGTTTGAGTGGTTTTTAAAGGGACCCTACTCCTGAAGGAAACCTGACTTTGGAGAAAATAGCTATCTGTGATTGGCTTTCTTCAACTTGTGAAGTAGAAAAACTTAAGATTTCCAGTGTTTTAATATTTATGAATTTATTTGTTTTTGTTTATTTTACACTTTTTTTGTAGTACCTGTGCACCTCATTTTGGAGAAGCATGTCTAATTTATTTGTATGTCGGATATTATCTAAATTGTTTCCCGTAATAATAGTTCTAACTGTTTTGATGACAGCAAAGTGTTAAAGCCCATACACTCTGAATAATATATATATGCATTCCTGTGCACAGTTGCTCATGTGTTTGGTCAAGGCTTGTAATTGGATCCCTGGCCCTGTTGTCCTCTTTAATGACAAGGTTAACAGCAGAGGAAATTGAACCAAACTTCAAGAGTATTTACTGTCAAAATAAATCAATAAGAAATCATTTAAAATAAGACCAACTATTTTCAGTATTTTTACTGGGAATATAGTACTGATTGTTATTATACAGCACGGCTGTACACGCCTCACTTAGATCCAGAATGTTCTTTTATACATATACTCGGGAGGTGATTACTTTTTTGTAATTACATTTTCCTTGTTTGTTTATTTACAATGTAACTGTAGATCAGAGAAATATGAGTATTACTACAAACTAACTTTCTCCGTTTCCTGCAATAGAACAAGATTTGGCTTGCTTTTAATTTTAACGGATAATTGAATTATCAATAAACTGAGTTTGCCATCATCAGTTATTGAGACTTTTTCTTTTCCTAAAATGTCACTTTAGACACTAATATAAGCTCTACATGTGCCTTGAGGAGGTGGCGTGGTATCGACCAGATGTTTTACCATTGTTGTCTGTTTAACATCCCACTGGCCCCACCGGTGATGACTAGTCCTCATTAACTAGAATGTTTTAAGCCATAAGACTTTAAGTGTGCTTTACATGCTCAACAACCGTGACCATGCAGATGAGTGTGGTTGTGGTTGATAAATGTGTTTTGCATTTTCTGTCGTGCATCTTACTTGTTTGTATTGAAATATCCATTGCATTTATGTTTTACAACATAGATGCAGACAAATTTTCTCTGAAACTGCTATGCAGCTAATATACTGTAAATGTAGATCTGTTAGTTTTTGAATATATATTTTTCTATATAGCCTCTCCTGAGAAACCAAAATAGATGTTCTGTCTATTATTTATGATGCTTGTTGAAATATTTCCTGATGCTTTACGTGCCGCCTAAATCTGATTCAAAATATTTTAGTGAGTTAAAATGCAAATTTCTCTCCTCAGCAAAAATCTCAGACATAGTTTTATTTTATTTTTTGTAATTCAAGGGTCAAAATTTTGTTTCTTCTTTTTTTTTAAATTACATTATTGCTTGCAGAGTTTATGTGTTGGTTTGTGTTGTGTCCAGGCTTACTGTTTATTGGTGTAGTGGTTGCTCGTCTATATGATTTATCTCAGGGCCTCTGAGTTACCAGAATGTCATTTGATTGTCATATATTTTGTTCTTATTCAGACAAATAACGTCAATGCATACTAGTTTGGTTTGTCTTGTGATTTAAAAGTATACAATCTGCAAAACATCAATATTTTATGTAATTTAATCTAAATTTGTTCCAGTCTGATGTTATCAATTTCCCAAAAACATGTGCCTGTTCCACACCTCAGTCACATCTCTGAAGTCTCTTCACTCTTGACACAAGAGAACCACTATACTAGTAAACAGATTATATCAGTCTTGGAAATAGTGAGGGGGGAATTTAGCCTTTTTGTGTCTAACAATGTAAAAAATTGTCAAACAATCACCCTGGGTAGAAAAAAACAACCCTATATATAAAATTCTAAATATTTGGCTTTTGTTGGGACTCTTTTTTTTCGCAAATATTTTTTTCGCAAATATTTTTTGTTTACTTGCTGCTATCTATATTAAACATATATATGTTAAATGTTAAGGCCTTTGATGTTTTATTTCATGTTTTGTCTTCTGCAAGAGGATTTCACTGTGGGCTGAAGATCTTCTACCGACGAACAGAAGGTGTGTTGTGAGAAAATGTAGCAATTTCATGACAGCTTGTCTAGTAAGTAAACTCTTAAATGGTAACATTTATTACCTCTACCAGGGTGGTAATGTGATTGATTTAGTTTGTCTATTCACTCAAAAGGTTTTGGGCAGAAATGCATTCAATTTTATCAAAAATGGGTCTCCCATAATATTAACAGGTTGTGGAAAATAAAAACAGATCAGTATAACGTTATAACGACGTTATTCCTTAAAAACATTAAGGACATTATAATTCACGTTAAACCTTTAACACGTTAAGCTTTTTAGAACATCCCAAATAACTGATCTGTGCCTGGGTGGGCTCGAACCACCAACCTTTCAGTTAACATCCTAAACACGCTAACCGAATTGCGCCACAGAGACTTAAATGCTGTTCTATCACACTCAGGTTTTTGTCTTCTTTTTTCTGGGTGGGTGTTAACCAGCGTTAAGGTGCATTACTGCCACCTACTATGTTGGAGTGTGAACCAGAGTTCACTAACCAATAAATGTAACAACACAAAAAACAATAACTAAAAATAAATGACCTATTAAACAAAGTCAGTTCTTAGTATCAGTCCAGTCTCTTTCAATTTTGTGAAAGAAATCACAGATTTAGTTTTTTTTCACAGGTGTAGATAGTGTCTATGACAAGACTCAAGAAAAGTTTAGTGATTACTGATCGCTCTTTTCACACATTAAGCCTGTTCCACAATAAGATTTATAGAACTTCTGGCAAAATTGTGCTCCGTCCCTGGGTGGGCTCGAACCACCAATCTTTCAGGTAACAGCCGAACGTGCTACTCAAGTTGCCCCACAGAGACTGACATGCTGCTCTGTCGCTCTTAGATATTTTCTTCTTTTTTCTGGGTGGCGTTAACAAGAGTTAAGGTGCATTACCGCCAACTATTTTATTGGAGTGTGAACAAGAGTTAGCGACCAAATAAAATCATTGTATTAATTGTAAGATAACGTCCATAATTATAGGATTTTGTTTATTTGACAGGTGTAAATTTTTATGACAAGACATATGCAAGAGAATTTTGGTAATTATGATTACTGCTTAAGCACATTTTTGGCCACTTTAAGCGTGTAAGGACAATGGTTGTAAAAGCACTCCGTCCCTGGGTGGGCTTGAACCACCAACCTTTCGGTTAACAGCCGAACGCGCTAACCAATTGCGCCACAGAGACTTGCGAGTTGTTTTGTTTTTCATCTTTGAAATTTTCGCATTATGTTGTATCTATTGAATGCTCTTCAAGATTTGCCTAGTAGCTGAACCATAAGCAATACACCCATAGTCTTAAACTGATTTAATCAGTGCTACATAAATACTTTTTATTACAGATCTGTCCAACCCCCATTCTGACCCTGACATATCATTACATTCAGGATCTTTTTACACTCGGATGTTATGTTATGAATATGGTCATGTTTTTGTTTAAGACTTTCACTTCTATCATTATCTGTGCTTCAACACCTTTCTTCCTAGTGAACATAAATGTTTGGGTTTTTTCTACTTGAATCCCCATGAAAATGACCAATGCCTTTTGTATTTTTTCCCACCATACGATTGATATTCTTTACCCTTACCTGTAACCATTCTTTCCATTATCTTTCCTATGTTTGAAGTCAGTGCTATTGGTCCTTAATCTGCGGGATTTTCTGGGTCCTTCGCTGGTTTCCTCAGACTGTCTGAGTCAGACATTTAAATACATGGTAGTGTATTGACAGTGGGTGATGTTGGTGTGTGGGCGCCCCCCTGTGGCGGTGACAACCACACAAGTCCCGCGCATGCATCCATCATGTTAGATCCATGAAGCTGTAGCGTGTTTCCGTTGGCCTAAGTTCCGACAGGGCCCCAAACGCACCATATAGTTCTCGCGTTTTTGCGGCGCGCGCACATCCCCTGATCTTTCCGAGCACCGAATTTTCAACATGGCCGACGTCACAGCGGTGGACGGAGACAAACTCAGCAAAAAGTAAGAGTCTTTGTGTCTTCAGCCGCATTTAAAACCATCCTCAGCCCGCCACAATCTGTTACTTTGCTCCAATAATGTGCCGTTTCCACATTTGACCGCTTAAACGTGGCTATGCATGTTACTACACGTTACATCAGATCAGAGGGGGCAGCGACGTGTGGTAGTTCCGCACGGAGGCGCACGATGAGCCTACACATCCCATGATGCAGTTCGTCTAGGCCTCTGGTAGTTGTAGTCTTAAGTGTGAGCTGAAGCCATCCGCCGTAGTGCATTTTACCACTCGGTAAAACTACAAGGTCCGAAATCAATTTGTTCAAGAGTGCTTCCGCATATTGAGCTCATATTTGATTCTGCTAAATGTTAATCCTGACGCCTGGAATATTTAGTTACGCCGTTTTGCAGTTGCATGACTTTATTTAATTCATATTTGTTGGTGTTTACACGCGTCAGAAATTATGCTAACTAGGTTTCCCATTGGCTCGTCTTGCCTTAACTTACTAGCAGGAACTGTCTGTTGCTGACTGTGACACACCTCATTTCGACCTTATGTCGACCTCATTTGATGTACAAGCTCTGTGTCAATAATTTGTTGGGTTTTTATTTCTACCTGTCTGCAGGCGCGTAGTCTCGAGTTATATTTCCTCCACCAGTGTATCCATTTTGTCTGGTCGGCCAAAGACAGCCTTTGCACACTGCCTTTTGTATACATGTCTATTTTCTCAGGTCTGCCTGCTGACTGTGGTAGATCAGCATGCTGTGTCTGGTCAGAGCAGCCAGGCAGCAGCTGTGCCGGGCCTTTGGTGTCAGGGGACAGTGGTTAAAATGTGCAGCCCCACATGCAGCTGCAGTCCCAGCTCAAATTTACGGGAACCGATGGAGAGGTGACAAAAGGTTGGTGGCTTTTCCGTTCCACTGAGAAAAACAACCAACCTTTTGTCATCAAGAGTAAATGTGGTTACCCTTTCACTTACTGCACGATCACTTGTTGTGTGTCTGTAGAGTGTGCCGTTCCCCTTGGTTTTTTTATATATTTTTTTCAGACACCTGTGTAGAATAAAATATACGTTATGTGATCATGTGGGAAGTCATTGTGTGCATTTAAGTTTAGCTGAACTGTTTGAATGTCTAGTAAATTTCAGTAGTTGTGTCATTAAACGCAAAAATGTAATATCTAACCTATGACGGATCTTTGATTCCTCCTCACTTTTCTTGTTAGTGAGTTGAAGAGACGGATGAAAGCTGAGAAGAAAGCAGCAGAGAAAGAAGCCAAGGTCAAAGAGCAGGTGGAGCAAAAGAAAGAGTCCAATGACCAGGAAGCGCAAAATGCCTGTGGGCTGGATGAGGAGTCTCTTGACCCAAATGTGAGATTTTTTGTATGATTTATACATTGCTCTTAACCTATGAAACCCTTTGATGTTTCAGTCTTTTTTTTTTTTGAATTCCAACAATCACAATCAGTTTCTCTGTGATGTAGCAATACTTCAAGATCCGCTCCCAGGCTATCCAGGACCTGAAGGGCACAGCGGAGGACCCGTACCCACACAAGTACCACGTAGACATGTCTCTCACAGAGTTCATTGAGAAATACAACCATCTACAGCCTGGAGACCAGCTGGCAGATGTTGTTCTCAGCGTGTCAGGTACCAGGAATATTTTATGATCTTAAACCCATTCGCTATGTCATACGTTAAGTGTTAAACCTCGTATATTATTTGGCAGGCCGTGTCCATGCCAAGAGGGCTTCTGGTGCCAAGCTGATCTTCTATGACCTGCGAGGTGAATGCGTCAAGTTGCAAGTTATGGCAAACTCAAGGTAAAGCTTGAGTAATTTATACTTGCTTTACTCTGCAATGCACTGTATATGATTATTCTTTGTAGGCGTAGTGATGCTCACTTCACAGTTTAGTGCACTCACCAATATATTACTGTGAATTTTAACAACATATTACAGTTTTATTTATTAATATAATACATATTTATTTATTTTATAAATATAATTTTATTTGGATACTGAAGAGTGCAGTGAGTTTACTTCTGTGCTGCGTTTCTTGTTTTACTCTGTAAGGAACTACAAGTCTGAGGTCGACTTTGAGGCCATCAACAACAAACTACGCCGCGGTGACATTATCGGTGTTCGCGGAAACCCAGGGAAGACTAAAAAAGGGGAGTTGAGCATCATTCCCATCGAGATGACCCTGCTGTCTCCTTGTTTGCACATGCTGCCCCACCTCCATTTCGGCCTCAAAGACAAGGTAATGTCCATTAGACACTCCAAGTTAGTGAGCGATGCCTAAAACTGTCTCTCTTCCTAAAAGCAACAAAAATCACACATTTCTGTAAATACTATAGTAACCATGTAACAGCATGTAAACGGGGTGATATCTCATTCATACTGAAGACATTTTGATAACACAAAGTATAAGCATTCGTTTTAATGTCTCACAATTTGCTATACATTTAGGGCAGTGGCAGATATTATATTGAGCATTTACAGTGTGAAAGTCATGAACTGGAAATTGAACTAATTGTTGAACTATATTTATTATATTTATTATATGGTGGTAACTAGTGCTGGGTTGTGTAGTGTTTCATCCAGTAAACTAGGGAAGGTTTCCGTCTGGTACAACGCTCCCTGAATTATTTTTGGTCTTTTTCAGATGTTTTGCTCTTAGATGACGACAAGCTATTCCTCTTTCTCTTCATGGGAACTAGTAGCATTCAAAACTCTCGGATTTGCTGCTTCTTCTATGCTTTTTTCCAAAAGAGCAGGGCTTGATGTTCTCCCTGTCGTATAAGTTATGAGTGCACTCTTCCACGTGTTTCTGGGTACGATGTAATCCAGTTTGCAAAACATCTGCCCAAACCGGTTTCCTTTGGGAGTAGCCACTTTGCTTCTAATATTGTTTTCTAATGCTACAAGTCAAATAAAATAAATTAGTGAAATAATATATTTGCATTGTGCTATGGAACAAAGATTGATCTTTTGTCCAGACACATAGAACAAGAAGACATTATCTAGTATACAACAAACCAAATACGATGGAAGGATCGCGGTAAAGCTATGGGATTTTGCAAGGTTCCACGAAGTTTGATAGCAGCGATAACCAATGTTGAAGCACTTTTTCCTCACCACCTCGTAATCTGTCTCTCAAAGGAAACACGATTCCGCCAGCGCTACTTGGATCTGATTCTCAATGACTACGTGAGGCAGAAGTTCATAACTCGCTCCAAAATCATCACATACCTGCGAAACTTTCTGGACCAGCTGGGATTTTTGGAGGTAAGAATTGGAGTCTGTAGCTAATTGAGATGCCGAATGTTTTCTTATTTATGTCTCAGCTTTGGTAGTAAAATTATTATTCACACAAAGTTAGTGGGTGTAAGGTTTTTTTGTTTTGCTGAATTCTTTAGATTGAGACACCAATGATGAACATTATTCCTGGTGGAGCGGTGGCTCGTCCATTTGTTACTTACCACAATGAGCTGGATATGAACCTGTACATGAGGATTGCTCCTGAACTCTACCACAAGGTAAAATATTTTGTTCATCACGCTCGAGAGTCCTCTTCAGTAATCAATATTTCCAGAGGGAATATTTTAGTATATTAAACTTTTGGTTGAAATGGCTTTTCACATTTCTCAAAATATCCAAATATGTCTACTATACATCACACTTTCCCCACAGATGCTCGTGGTTGGTGGAATCGACCGAGTGTATGAGATTGGTCGGCAGTTCAGGAATGAAGGCATCGATCTTACTCATAATCCAGAGTTCACCACCTGTGAATTCTACATGGCATATGCAGATTACCAAGATTTGATGGAAATCACAGAGAAACTTCTCTCTGGTAAGTGAAAATACGCATGGGTCTTTTTTCATTGCGGCGCAGAATGCAGTGCTGAACGGGTGAAGTAGTATCAGTGTCCTTTTTTTTTTCGTGACCGGGCTAGTTTGGTATCATTGTGACTCGCTGTGCTCTGAAGTTTATAATAAAGGGGAAGTATTGAATGTGGCCATGATTGTCACAGGGAGAAATTCTGGGTTTCTTTCATTTCCAAAAATACACGAATGGCATTGGTGATGAAAAGATTATCCTATTTTATTGCCGTGAATAATGTAATAAGCAGCTGACATTATTGTATTTGCTGCACTAAATGTTGTACAAAATTATCTGGTTGTATGTGATAGCAATTATACTTACAACAAAAATGCCAACATTTGCTGAAAATAGCCATTTCTATGACCAGAGGTGACAGGCTAGCTCCAAAAAAGAATAGCCTGTGAAATAAGCAAAATATAAACTGCCATGTACTTAAAATTTTACATTAACATTCACATGTAGCCAATGTGGAGCATGCCATGATCTTCTCAGATGGCAGACTCGCCTCATCAGGAAGCTGTACAGACCTGTCCTCAACATGTACAAACTAAAAGGTTGAGCTAGTTAGCAATAAAAAGCCTGAGAGGAAAAAGTTGTCTTCGATACTCAGCCAGAGCAAAGCGTCTTTGTGGAACTGAAAGTGAAGTTGAGGTCTCCCCTTTTTTTTTTGCTGCTCTCCTCAGATGCGATGCAACAAGGAGATAAACTGTCATTGAGGATGACAACAGGAATTAAGTTTATAATGTAAAATATAAAAGCCCTCTCAGTTTTGCCACGAAATATGTACATTGAGCAAATAACATAGCTGCTCTCCCAAACCCAGTCATTCTCTCTGTGTTTCAGGAATGGTGAAGCACATCACTGGAGGATACAAGGTGAAGTATCACCCCGACGGTCCAGAGGGACAGGCCTTTGAGATTGACTTCACTCCACCATTCAGAAGAGTGAGCATGACACACGACCTGGAGAAGATCATGGGAGTCAAATTCCCTCCTACTGACAGCTACGACAGTGATGGTAGGGATCTGTAGAAATATAGAGATTTAGTGAATAGTTAAAAAGGTAGATTAGGTCCTTTTTTAGTTTCAGTCATTTCTGATTATTGTCTTTCTCTTTCTCACTTTTGTCTTCAGAGACACGTAAATTCTTTGATGAGCTGTGCAAACAGAAAGGAGTTGAGTGTCCTCCACCCAGAACGACTGCCCGCCTCCTTGACAAGGTGCTCTATTGATCAACATCTCTATCTTGTACAGTTTACTGCTTTCTCTCCTTTTTACCAATTACTTCTCTCCCTACAGTTGGTTGGAGATTTCCTCGAGGTCACCTGTATCAACCCTACATTCATCTGTGATCACCCCCAAATCATGAGTCCCTTAGCAAAATGGTGAGAATCGCCTTATTTCACCTTCATATGAATAATGAATTGAAGAACTCAATGCTCAGGTTCATAATGAAACCCTGTGATTGTAACAGGCACAGATCGCAGAAAGGCCTGACGGAGCGTTTTGAGCTCTTTGTGATGAAGAAGGAAATCTGCAATTCGTACACTGAGTTGAATGATCCATTTAGACAGAGAGAACTTTTTGAGCAGCAAGCCCAGGTGAGTGTAAAAGTCTCTTCCCTTCTTCCTGGTTCCATCATTCAATTATCTAAAGGTTCAGGCTTCTTGCTGTTGCGGTATGAGCAGTTGTATCGGTGCATGTTAATGTTAAGATTTGAATCTGTTTCAGGCCAAAGCTGAGGGTGATGATGAGGCCATGTTCATTGATGAGACCTTCTGCACGGCACTGGAGTACGGTCTGCCACCAACTGCTGGCTGGGGGATGGGCATTGATCGGCTCACGATGTTCCTGACCGACTCCAACAACATCAAGGTAACACTATTGCATGAATCATGATATGCAAACAGGTGCAGTCATTGTTTTTGAACGCATACCTCCACCAAAAACCTGGGGATCACATCGATGAGCAAATTGCTGTCAACTGCCCTGAGAAAACCAGTGGCAACTTGTTAGAACGAGACATGACAAACCAGCAGAAAATCACATAGTTACTCACAATCTTTTATCCACCATAACAAAATTCACACCTTAAGAAATGAACTGTAACGTATGAGGAGGAACATATGTCCCTTTCATTACCCTCAACTGCAAAAGGCTAAATGTCTGCAGGCAAAGAGGAAAACATGTTGTTGTGACTTATCAAAACATTTTATGATCTGTTACATGGAGTGACAGAAGCAGCAAATGTCACAAATGGGCTGCCTCGCCGGGCAAGGTGAAAAAAAACAATGAGTTGTCAAAAGGACCCATGTGATCAAGCCAGATCACAGACGAAGCTTGTGGAAACCTCTGACTTTCTGTCCACAAAGGCGCAGATAATTTGTCCTTCGAATTCAAAAGTGAAACAGAAGTAGCTGGGGGGGGGGGGGGTTTCTAATGAAAATACTATTGATACGAAATATTGCATAACATTCAAGGAGTTGTTCCTCTGAAGTAATGTAAAAACCATGGTGAAAATATCCCTCGTTCTTGTACAGAAAATCCCTTAGTCGCCATGTGAAACAAGGTCATGAGCAGGGTTGAGTAATTAGAAGTAGTTTTGAAATGGAACTGTTTCAACATCTATGACCGCCGTAAATGAGTAGGAAAAAAGGGAACAAAGTGTCCTGAAACCGTCTCCTCAGAGGTGGAAAAACATGTGTTCAAACGTCTCTTCACAGCAGAGATACAATGAAATCAAATCACTGCGCAAAACTAATTTCCTGCAGGAAGGAAGGGGATTTTAAACGACCACTGATATAACAAAACACCCAACGCTGAAAGTTTTGTCTTGTTTTTGTTTTTGCCACAGGAGGTGTTGCTGTTCCCCGCCATGAAGCCTGACGACAATAAGACATCAGCGCCCACCGAGGGCACCTCTGTCTAATGACATGACCTCTGAACCTTTTACTCACAGTGCTCATCAGTGGAGTCTGCGGGTTTTGTGTTTTATCATTGTCAGTCTGTCAAAGGTTGCATTCTTGCTGTTACGGGAAACCGTCCTGTGTCAGTTACAGCCTTTATGTTTTTCTTATCACTTTTGCTGCGTCCTCCTTGGACCTCATTGTCATCCAGACGGTAAACCGATGGAACTTGATCATGTGATTTGATCTGGTGTTGTAAGCAGACCTAGATGAAATATTTATGATTATACGCTTGAGATACTTCAAAGGATGCTGGATTATGGTTACCAAATACACAGATACATCTTGTGATAATAAAGCTCAAGCACCTAATATTTTAAATTTTTTAAGTATAACCATCAGTTTTTACCAGGTCTGCTTGTATTCCCTGATTGATTCCGCAAAATTAAAGTTCAGAAGATTAACATGGTTATATCTGAATAAAGGGCATATGAATCTTGATCTTTCATTCTCCTGATGTTTTTGGTATTTGCAGAAGAATCAGCCTATTTAATTCTGTCTCTTTGCTATTTGACTCCTCAACTTGAAGGAAGCAGAGTGTCTGACACTGTCACACTCAACCTGGAGCTAAATAATCAAACATTGACAGTCAGTGACGCAAGAATATTATAAAAGAATAATTGAATGTGCCAACCATCAATTATTTTTCATTAGTTTTCCTCTAGATATTTATATTTGAATATATTTACATGCAATTACAAAAATACTTTGTCTCTTAACTTTTAACTATTGTATGTTAATCATGCATGTGTCATATTCCATCTTACTTGTTTTTCTTCTTTTTTTACCACATTTTCAGTCTTGTAATATATTAGAGTTCGGTTACTCTCTCTCTCCATTAAAAGTAACGGAACTCACATCCGTACCTCCTGTTAAAATGCTTTACAAAATTTAAATCTGAACTCTAGATTGTGATAGGTCATATACCCTATTACTATTAACTGGTGAGATGCTGGTAATAAACTAATGCAGTTGGCTGCCTGGGAAAAAAAACTCTGAATGTAGATGAAATGACTTAAATGACACAAACAGCCACAAAATAGAGAGGCAAAACAGATGGAAAAACAAAACAGGACCAGGGGTGCACCAACACAAACTGGTGTAAACATACCTGTGTGTGTCTCTCTGTCACAAATGACTATTACTTCACTGGTACAATAGAAGAAAACTTCCAGTATAGCACTTGAGTATAATTTAAGTTACTACCTTACTCAAATGTTTTAATTTTCAGACACTTCATACATCAACCTCGCTTCACTTCATAGGGACACATTGTTCTCTTCTGATATGCATTGGTTTCCATTCAAATACCTGTCAGGGATTTTGTGACCTAATGCATCTTATGCCTGACACCAAAGTGTTGTTTCACAGGCTTCAGATTAGGATAAATCATGTTTTGTGTTAGGAGCTGCCTTCCCGTCTCTGGCATAGAGAGACCAGATGATCCTTGAGAGAGCCTCCACTCACCAAAGATAATGACGACCTTGACATGACTTACAGAGAGCTAGACGACTTACTGTTCCCTCCCTTATGATATGATTGGTTTTCGTTTTGTACTTAAGCTTTTTGGTATGGCTACAAGTATCTTCTCTGTCGACAGACCTGTGTTATAATAAACTAACCATAACCTGTGTTTTCACCACTGTGAGTGCCACCAAGAGAAGATCAGCCATTCTCACAAAACAACAAAATACCAGTTTCCTCTTCTTCTTCATCACCATGGCCTGTTTTAAAACTTGACCTCGAACCAGTTACAACTTCAACATTTTCCTCAGATGATACTGTATCAATAATTGTACTCCTATTATAGAAATATACTACCAAGACCGTCTGGAAGGAGAATTTCTGCCTTACAAGTATGTTCATTTGTGAGTCTCTGTGTACATTTGCTTGCTCATGTCTTTATTCGTGTAAAAACTTTGAATACACGATATTCACTTGTGTATTGTTTCATAAATATATGTCGCCTGCTGTTTCTATGCATTTTGTAATCTGACTTGTTTTCTTTTCATCTTGTTTTTGTTGCAGTTTCGGACAAATCTGAAACACTTTATTGTTTCATTTTATCCTCGACATTTTGTACGGTTTGTAATCACTGCTCTGCAGTATTAACCTGTATGTGTGTTTAAATCATGAAATCTATTCATCCATCCATTAATCTGTAATACTCGGTATGAAAACGTCTGTAGTTATTTTAATATAACTTTTGCATATATACTTTATGCATTTTTTGCATATATACTTTTGCAGCCCCCCCCCCCTCCTCCTCCTCTCCCTCTCCCTCCTCCTCCCTCTCCCTCCTCTCCCTCCCCCCCCCCCCCCCCCCCCCCCTCCCCTCTCCCTCCTCCTCCTCCTCCTCCTCCCCGGCGGGAGCCCGCAGACAGCCTGATGGTGCTCGCTCCCGTGGTGAGGAAGTGTGTGGTGTGTGTGTGTGTGAACAGTGGATTACACAGAGTGGACACACACAAACACACACACGCACGCACTCGGTGAAGATGGCGATGAGAACAGCGCTGCGGTGCCTCTCCAGCAACTTTTCCTGCAGACTTCCTCATCTCTCCTCGGCGGCGCAGCCTCCTGCGACTCGCCTGCTGTGGAGCAGCGGCTCTCCGCGGGCGCTGAGCACCACCTCGGTGCTGTCCACAGGTACGTGACGAGAAAGAAGAACACATTATAATAATCATAATCGTAATAACAGGGAAAGAGGGCACGTCTGTGGCGCGTCATCCTCGCGCGCTGCACACGGTCCTGTTCCACCGCGATGGAGCGAGAGAAACGCTTACGCAGAGGAATGCGCTGCGGAGGGACGGAGGACTGTTCAAAGTTGGGTTTTACCTCCTGGGTGTCCAAGTACACGAAGCTTTTGCTCAGAGAACTAACAAGCACGTGTTATGTTGGTTTAAAATATGAAGAAGAACGTTTATTTCTGTTCCCTGCTCCATGTGCCAGGAGGACAGTCAGAGTTCACGTGGATCAATGAGCGCAAACAACAAATGAATGTCTCGTGCAACAAGTTGCTGTTGCCCATTAAACAAAATGTCACCCACGATCCTGAGCTGTTTCAACAGTCTCACTATTCTTCTCCTGGTTGCAGCTTTCATGAGTTTATTCTTCCTCACAGACCTCCAGTCTGTCAAATCACCTTTCTCCTGCTGCCTTTTACAACTGGAACATTCCTCTCTCATGAGTGACTCTGCACCAGCATCCGGCACATTTTCACAATCTGGTTCCAACCTGTATTGTACTGTAGTTTGATGTTGTGATGCCAACACTGGAAATGGTCGAGGCACCAGTTCTTAACCTTTTTGCAGATCTGACATTTTTTTGCACTTCTTTCTTCTCCGGTCAAAACACTGATTTTTTCTTTTCTAATTGACAACTCATGGTGTTGCACAAGAAAGCCCCACTCTTCACTTCGGTCCACAGTACAGTACAGTGTTCTTTGGACGTACAAAGTATGGGCTTCCCTTATGTCACAAGATTGATCACAGTGCCAGTTTTCTTTATTTGAATCATAACAATTCACAGTGTCATGATGTTCACATGCATTAGTTCATTCATTCATTCATTCATTCTTCTGGTTCAGAGTGACTCTTTGCCGATTCTCCACAGGACTGAAGTTCACAGAGAAGCACGAGTGGGTGAAGGTAGAGGGTGGAACTGGCACAGTTGGTATCAGCAGTTATGCTCAGGTAGGTTGCTGTTTATTCATCATTAATTCTTGACACACTTGGTTCAGAGTTCACTGACCGCGGCAGTATAGAAATGTTGATATGCTCAACTTCACTCTTGCACTTTGTCCGCACCTGCAGCTGCTTTACTATACCGAGCTAATTATTAAAACTACTATTTTATTACTTCTGTTGGAGACAATTGATTAGTGGCACAATGTCAAAGGCGGTCACTCGCCCGCCTTTAGACGTTCAGGGCTTTGTATCAGGGCAGGTGTCTTCTAGAGAAACAATCTCTCACTTGGAGAAGATGTTTTCACATATTGAGCTTTGTTGCCTAATCTGACAGTTGGCTCCATTCAGGTATTTTAAACATAGGCACGGAAATTTAAATTTCAAATACTCTCTTCTCTTCTGCTGTGCGGTCAGAATTGCCAGCACTGGGATATTCGGTCAATGTGAAGAGATGAAGGAGAAACTCAATCTGCTGCATTTGTTGTTGCTCGTTTTTTTAAACCACTTCCCGAACCACTTCCCACACTTTCCTGTTTCCATTGTTTTACTGCCTCTGTATAAATATCCCTTTACTCCCGTATTCTTGCATTCAAAAAGAAAGAGGTTAAATGGTTGATGTGATTATTTCTGAGCAAAGCGTGGACTTGGCTTGTGAATGTGAACCTTGAGCAAAACCTTTGACCATGTGTACCCACAGCATCTGACACATGCATTCAAGTAATTGTTCATGCAGTTCTCTGAACAAACTTTTTGCATAATTCATATACATAAGGCAGCACTGAGAGAGGTCCACACAAGATGTGACCATTGTCACTCAAACAATTCTTGGGTCTCAAAATAGTTTCATTATCTCTCAACTGCTCATCATTAAGGCCAGAAATGAGTGAGTTCACATTTTGACTGTAGCAGGGAATGTAGGAGCAGTAAATAGGACACGCTGTGCACATACACTGTGGTTTAGAAATGTGAAGTATGAGCACATTTCATATAGCTGTTTGACATATAAACAGAGCCTGTATGGATATGTTAACTTCATCTGAGTAGACTTAATAAACACAGCATTTCTACTGTAAATCTTTGAGTTCCACAAATTAGTCCCTTCATGTTCAGTAAGATATCACGTTTCAAAAAATAAATAAAAAACTATAATTTAGATTAATAGAGATTAATACATTGTTTTTGATCTTTTCATGGAATTAGTTAGACACCAGCGAAACTTTAGGTTATCAGCAGCCGTATGCTTACAAATTGAATTCTGGATTGCATACTGCTTTTTACTAACTTATATTTAATGTGGGTTTATAATTCATACAGTTTGCTCTATCGTTGTAGGAAGCATTAGGTGATGTGGTGTACTGTGGACTCCCTGAAGTTGGCCAAAGACTTGAACAAATGGGTAAGAGCCACTGTTGATGCACTGATACTTTTATTTCATATTTCAACAGAGATGTTTGCATACGACTTAAGTCATTTGTCATTTTGTGTGTGTGTGTGTGTGTGTTTTAGAGGAGTTTGGTGCTTTGGAAAGTGTAAAGGCTGCCAGTGAGCTGTACTCACCACTGACTGGAGAAATAACTGAAATCAACAAGGAGCTCACAGAGAATCCTGGACTGGTGAATAAAGCCTGCTACGCAGAGGGTAAGGATCTCACAAACATTTTGTCATATTAGTTTGCAGGAATTGCTCCCAGTGACCAAAATAGATAACAAGTTGCCGTAAGAATAATGTCACTGCTGGTTTATGAGAACACATCAAAGTTGTGGCTTTTAAAATCTGAAATCTTACCTTTCAGGCTGGCTAATCAAGATGACGATTGAGAAACCTGAAGAACTTGAGGGCCTCATGGATCAAGCTGGATATGACAAATTTATTAAGTCACTTGAAGAATAAATCAGTAAAACTGACTGTACAGTTTTGCCATGTAATTTCAATCAAGGATTAGTTGGCTTGGTTACTAACATCTTAACATCTCGGGTGACACTGTTCTTCGCCTGTGGTATTTATTTTGATACTGGAACTGTGCTAATCACAATCATTTTAAATACTCCTGAACAGCTTCCACATAGAAGGCAGAGATTTATCTTGGCCTCTAGCAAACCTGAGGTGCTCTTAATCTCAAGATCTGCCTTATTATTGGGTCTTGTTGCTGATGCTTTGCTCCCATTTTAAATGTGCACAGATGTGGTAAAAGACTGGGAAGTTATTGTAACTGCTGTCGCCTTCATTTAATAAAAATTTCCACTTGAAATTAAATAACACCCTGGCTTTCTTGGCAAGGAATGTCTTGTGAGGATTAGATGGCACCGGTTACCACAGCAACATGACAGTAAAACTTGACACCTAGTCAAAAAGGCTTGTGCACAATTTATGATGTGCCACCATAACATGTTGCTGTACATGTGCTGCCGGGGCACGCTACTCCTTTCTGCTTATAGCTGCACACACCTCGACCTTTGCCCTCAGGTGTAGATATGACGAGATTACAGAAACTATCTGATAAATGATTAATGGAGCAGTGGCTTTAAAACCAGTGACTGAACAAGCTGAACTCTCAGGCTGATAGTGGAAAACGAGCTGTAATAGGGGTTCATGGCAGAAAGTTCATTCTATCATTATTATAATTTTTTTTTTTAATCCAATAATCCGTAGAATAAGTTAATTTTAAGGAAAAGGTTGACTGTGTGGACTGTTCTGTGTTGCTCCCACTTTCCCATTGACAAACTGCATGTTTCTCCATACTGATACCTTTTACATTTGACCGCCCCACTTGACCTGCAAGGACAATGGTTTCAGTTTTTTTCCATTTTTAGGATTTCAGAAAGTATTGAAACCAAATGATTATCAGATGTGTTTTAGAATGGTTTCTGACACGCATCTGACTATTGTCTGCTTTAAAAGAAAAAATGGACATTCTCATGCAACTGAAATTTTCTCTACACATATAATTATGTCTCTGCTGACACAATGAAGGGACAAGAAAGACATTCAGATGACACACCGGCCCTGGGGCATGCAGAGGGACAGGTTCATACAGGACCGAGCACAACAGATGTGCAAACAGAAACGCTGCTTACATTTATTCACATATTATTCAATTTGAGATGGAATTAGTGAGAAAAATAAGAATATTCTCATTTGAGAAGAATGTGGCTTTTGCTAGATCATGATACACTCAGCGGTTCAGCAGTCGTGGCATGTGGATGTTCCTGCTCAGTCATTTTTCTAACAATCTAAACACAATCTGATCCACTTCATGGCCACGTTTATTACACTTTTCCAAATGGGTTATGTGCATTACAATTTAATGTCCATTGTCTTGAGTAACAAATGTAGTGCTTCTTTATGTCCTGCACTGCGCCACAGATTTAATGAGGTCACTGACAGAACTGTGTATTGTTTTCATCTTTAGGTAATTTAAGATTGGAAAGACATGTCACAGAAAGGCACAAGCAAATAAAAAAATATGAATTTATTTTTCCACATTTAAAGTTATTTTGGTTCCTTCATACGTTCTTTTATTGTCCCACAAAAAGCAAAGTGTCAATACACAGTATGCTGTATAAGCAGGGGACAAGTTGTTGTATGTGATACTGATAGTTAATTTGTATTTATTCCTATTGTAGTGTTCTGGAGCTGGGTTACTTCCTCTGTTTTCCTTGTCCACATCATATGCAGACGCAAGACCTGTTTTTCTCCGCGGAGGATAATTCATTTGTTTATGTTGCGTCTGAAGCATTGGTGGATTATGAGACTATTTCACATGTGGGCAGAGACATGTAAAAGCTCTCCCCTCTCGGTGTCAGAACACATTCACATGACAGCACCCAGATAAGAACATTGATCAGGTCACTTCAATCAGAGGCTCTGTCTTGAGGCCCCCTGAGCCCGAGCCTGGTGGACCTGTTTGGGGACTGATCCATGATCTTCACCTGCAGCATGGTTTTACCCTCACATGTCAGAAATGACAGGCAATGGAAGATGAGACACATCAATAGAAAGATCAGTCCTCTGGACCCATGACTCAAAACAATAATTTGAAATTTGCTGTATCTTGGATCATTTCCACTACCACATAGTTACAGTAAAATGATACCCTGACATAAGTACAAGTCTGTGGATGATAGTAAACTTCAATTTAAGAAAAAGATAGTAATAATCAATGTCCATTCACTATCAGTAGACTAACTTACTGGGAAACAAGATGTGGCCGAGCCGAGCCTACTCCTGATGTAAGGTGAGAGGACTACATCTAGTGGCCAGTGCAAAAACGTCACATTGTCAGTCACAAAACGTACAGTATCGAACTCAAGCACACAGTACACGCCATCCAGTTAGGCTCAATAATGACACACAATCGTGTATTTAGATATTCTTGAAAATGTTTCAATTTGCTCGCAACTCGAGTTCAATCGTTAGTGACAAAAAGTATGAGAGACAGCAAATGCAAATAGTGGCTGCGGCAACTAGCTTTGGCTTCCATAAGAATGATCGTTCATGTCTTTTGTTTAGGTGGGACCGTTATGAGTGTAACACAGTAGTTTGACACGTAGTTCATAGTTTGTCCTTTGTCTACACATTTACTGTAAAGATTGTACTAATCGTCATATTTTCAAAACCGATAGAGGAAAAAACACATGTAAATCCACATTGTAACGATAAAAACACACATAAAAGAACATGATGCGTTTTGTTGCATTAAGACAAAGATGAATAAAGTGAGTTCAAAGTGTTATGTTCACTGTTTATCTTAAATGAACCGTTTTCCTTTCCCTCTGATTATGTCAAGTGACTTTATTATTCCGTCCATAAAATGTGCAGTTATTTTTTTAATCAACAGTTTGAAATAGTTCGATTCCATTGTTTTTATAAACAGTCGGATTCGTTTTCCCGTGTTTCCAGGTCGTTTTCGAGTGGTGGCGGGCGGATTACTCCTTTACATACTCTTTGATAACGCGTCTGTTCCACCATTGGCTGGCGGACACATATCCCACAATCCACCGCTCTACAACTTCCTTTTTCCTTTCGGCCATTTTCCTCCCTCGTAGGTATGAGAAATCATTGTTGGCATATTTAACACTAATCTAAGTCAATCCTTGGTATTTTGTCGATATTTGTTGATTGCACTTACAACCCGAAATAGTGTATTTTGTGACCTTTAAAATAAGGTGATTATTGTTATAGATATCCTCGTTGAATTGCGTCTGTTTTAGTTGATGCCCGGTCAAGTGCTGTTGGTGTGTGACTGTTAGCATCGCCGTCACTTGCTGGGGTTTGTAGCGTTATATTTCAATAATGTGCTTCAAAGTTCAATCGACCATGCTCAAGTAATGTCGAAATATGAAAAAGTAGCCGTCGTGGCATGTCAAATTAACTTGGCTAACCTACTAGCTTAGCATGTCGGACGTAGCTCTGTGAGGACCAATGGTGTACCGGCATGACACCACGCGCATGTCCCTGTGCTGTGTTGCAGGGAAGTAGGCAGCCATGGCCCCCAGCCGGAATGGAATGCTCCTGAACCCTCACTTCCACAAGGACTGGCAGAAAAGAGTGCGCACCTGGTTCAACCAGCCAGCCCGCAAGATCCGCAGGTGAGAACTGCCTGGTGCTTCACGGGGATGAGATGCTAACCCGAGCTAACGCACCCTCTGGTCTGTCCTTGGATGAGTTCACTTAGCAGAGGCGAACCTCTTATTGACAGAAACTGCCGAGATAGACGAGCTCACCACGAGCGAGCACCTCACGGTGAGAATAACAAACCGTGGCATGGTAAAGCTTACATTCAAGAGGCAGGAAGCTGTTGCAGAACCATGCTCAGGGTGGGTGTCTGGCCGTCTGCCTCGACCAGGTACCCCCGGTACAGTACTGAGGTACGGGTGATGTAAACAGAATGGATCACCCGTGCACCGTGGTTGCTGTCCAGAATGTAGTGCTTTACCGTATATGCAGATTTATTGTGCCATGTCCTTGATTATAGCAACTATTAGAAGACAAAAGTGGTTAAGATGAAATATAAGGTCTGACACAAACATAAGTAATTGCAAATGCAGATTGAATGAGAGGCCAGCCTCCTTCACCCTTGGATGTTTGTGTTCTTAGGGTTTTGTGACAGTTGCATGATTGAAACACTCGCCGTGAATTCTCCTGACTTTGACCTGCCTTGTACAAAGCAGCTGGCAGGCCCGCAATGTCCAGTTTTAACTAATTACTCAGAAAACTACAGACACACTGTTTGTTTGTTTCAAAAACCCTTTTTTCATAGTTGAGATGCAGTGGAAACACAATCAGGAATATGCTAAATACACTTGTAGAGTGCCTGCATTTTAGTTTCTGTGGCGTCTTAGTTCCTGGGACTGAAAAGGGGATTTGCTCACTCGTTAAACTATCTCTCCGTAGGCGAAATGCTCGTCAGGTGAAGGCCCGTAGCATTGCTCCTCGTCCTGTTGCAGGACCACTGAGGCCACAGGTCAGGTGTCCCACTATCAGGTACCACACAAAGGTTCGCGCCGGACGTGGCTTCACCCTGGAGGAGCTCAAGGTAAGATTTTCTCTTGTCTTGAAAGAAATTTGTTCTATATACAGTAATAAATCATCAGTAATTCCATTTGCTCCACTGGGAGAAAAAAAAACAGGCAAACCCAACAATTAACAGTTTGGCCACCATCTCCAAAATGCTACTGTCGATGCAAAGCAGGGCAGGCTCAACCTTTGTGATGAATCATGCAGCCCTCCCAACTAAAACACTAAAAGCCAAAAACACGAATTGCTGCTACCTTTCCTACCATGTAATTGCCTGGTGTGGGAGGAATCATAGGCATACACACAAAGAGAGAGAAGCTGACTTGCAGACTCTGTAGCAGCGTTTTCCTTCATGTGGGAATTAATGTCAATCATTGCAGCAGTCAGATGATGATAAATCTCCGGAATCTCTGTATTTTCTTGATGAAAACTTTGAACCCCTTTTCTGATGACTGCCATTGTCGCTTGAAAATGAAAAATAATTTGACCAAACTAATTGGTCGTAGTCTCATATCATGTTGTGGAAATAACATCCAACCCAGAAGTTGTGACTTTTAATGTTGTGCGCATCCTCTGCAGGCGGCTGGCATCCACAAAAAGACAGCCCGCACCATCGGCATCGCTGTTGACTCCCGCCGTCGTAACAGATCAACAGAGTCTCTTCAGGCCAACGTGCAGCGTCTGAA
This sequence comes from Scophthalmus maximus, assembly GCF_022379125.1. Taxonomy (NCBI): domain Eukaryota; kingdom Metazoa; phylum Chordata; class Actinopteri; order Pleuronectiformes; family Scophthalmidae; genus Scophthalmus; species Scophthalmus maximus. The sequence goes on from NC_061518.1 coordinate 12,444,004, forward strand.
GGAGTACCGCTCCAAGCTCATCCTGTTCCCCAGGAAGGCTTCTGCCCCCAAGAAGGGAGACAGCACTGTACGTTTCTTTTGTCTTTTGAGTATTGTATATAAACTAGGTTTTAGCCTCAACCTTCACCATGTTTTTCTCTGTTTCAGCTTAAATGCAGGAACAGTTCGTCTGTAATCTGCAACTCATTGCATTATTTTACTTTTTCTCTGACATGGCCTTTCAGTAATTCTACCTTAGACATGTTCATGATAACCATGTTTTTATTGAGTTTTGTAGCAAGCTTTAATTTTAGTTTCCGTGAAGAATTAACCATTTGTATTATTTACAGGAGGAGGAACTGAAGATGGCCACTCAGCTCACAGTTCCAGTCATGCCCATCAAAACTGTAAGTTGCTATTCCTACACAAATCCCCTAAGCACCTAACATTCATTTTCTAAAATTAGATTAGGATAGATGACACAGTGGTGGATAATGAGATAGAGCGGGTCGTCCACAAAGCGGAAGGTCAGTGGTGTGAACCCTGGTTCCTCAATTTCCCATGTGGAAGTGTCCTGCTATGGAGTGCCCCAGACTGTCAGAATGTGAGTGATGTGTGATGGAAAAGGGCTGCGTGAATGTGTCTGGAGTGTAAAGCGCTTTGAGTCGTCATTAAGACCAGAGAAGCACTATAGAAATGCAACCATTTACAATACAATCACTGGGAATGATTGTGATTTCTTACCTAGTCTAATAACCTCCCCAGCGATGCCTGCTCAGATAGACAGGAACAATCTTTTTGGCATCACAGCAGTCAAATGATGACAAATCTCCGGAATCTCTGTATTTCTTTGATGAAATGTTTGAACCCCTTTTCTGATGACTGCTTCAAAATCCAGGAGGGAATCTAAATCGATTGTTGCAAAAAAATAGTCATGTATCAAAATTGGACTTGACTTTTCTAGCAAACTCAGGTGGGGTTTAGTGATTTGGCTGAGACAAAATCTTTAAACAACATGAAGGAAAGTGTCATGAGGTTAATATTGTCTTTTTCCTCTTCAGGTTCACAAGAAGGAGAAGGCCCGGGTTATCTCAGAGGACGAGAAGAACTTCAAGGCGTTTGCCAGCCTGCGTATGGCCCGCGCCAATGCTCGTCTTTTCGGCATCCGTGCCAAGAGAGCTAAGGAGGCTGCCGAGCAGGACGTGGAAAAGAAGAAGTGAGAAGAAAAAACTTTGCAAAATAAAGTGTCTAAAAAAAGATCAATGTGAGAATGTCATGATTTGGATTGACAGATGGTGGTTTTCACGGTCTAGTCACAGTTTAAACTTGGGGGAGTAGAGCCACATACCTCGGTATAAAAAAGGGTGTCTTGTACTGTCAAAAGAAGCGTCAGATCCATGACTGCTTCACATTAAAACCAAATTTGCCAATTTAAAATTTGTCTCAAACTATAATATAAGTGAAATGGGGGAAAAAAACATTCCTTCTGGACCGAAGTACAAAAATCAAATCCTAAAAACATCAAGATGAAACATGCGATGGGGCCTCTTTTTTCACAGGAGACTTGATTTGTAGGAAGAGCACAGGTGTAATGACGGCTAATGGTTCTGTTAGTGTCCCATTAGCTGTGACGGAGCCATTTATACATGTGTTTTTCTTATGTAAAATGCCAAACAGTCTTCTGTGGCGCATGTACTGCATAATCAAATATTTTATTTACATCAACCAGTCAAAAAATGCCTCTGACTGGATTCAGTGTATTTACAGCAGTAGGTGGCGCTAGAGGCACACTAAAGCTCACTGATGCAGACAAAAGACCCTTAAAAAGTGGGATTTGCAGACTAAATGAGGAATTGTACAATCACTTTTAAAAAGCTGGATTTTTTGGTGGGGGGGGGGTTCAAAGCAGGTTAGTAACCTGACATGACAGCCAAATATTTGATCTGAAGCATGTTTTCACATACAAGGAATTTGCATTGGTGTCTTGGTGCATAAAAATAAAAAGCAAGTGCTGTAAGTACAAGGAGAATAGCAGCAATGGGTAACCATTCAATAAAATTGGATATATGAAAATAAAATGAACTTAACTCAGTTTATATATCTGGTGACCAGAGTTCAAACAAGGCAGAGCCTCAAGCATGACTGAGCATTTTAATATTAAACGATCTGTACATTATCCGAAGTGTGTTAACGCACAGATTTAGTGCAGCAGAAGTGGAGGTCAAGCAAAACCCCGGAGGAAAGGGATATTCAGCAGAGGTGGACAGCAAGAAGAAGAAAAAAACCCACCCCACTCCAGTGTGGACAATTTTACACTCAGCCACTGCAGGAGAGCGAAGCTGAATTTAGATTTTCATACAGAAAGTTAGGTGATTGCATACGTTAACCAATACAGACCTTGTATTTGAGACATTGCCATGACAACAGAGGATGGACATTTACAAACTATGTGCACATGTTTGCTGTGGTGTTCAGATGAGGTGAAATGTAAAACAGTGTTTTACAGGTGTGGCTCCCCTATTGAGTGAGATTGCATTTTAAAGATGTATTACTCATTGAGATTTTAGAAAATGTCCAATCCCAAAAATGGTCCCAAGGATGAGGTAGGAAAAAAAAAAAATGCCCTTGCCTGTGTCTCCTTTAGTCTTTAGCCTTTCTGTCTCTGTCCCAACAGCCTGAATGCAAATGAATAATTCAGTTAAGGAAGGTGAGTGGACAGTCAAGTTGTTTTAGACCAGCGGAGATTGATAAGGCTGAAACAGGAACTCAAATGTAACATGTCTGTGTAACATAGGGCACTAGAAAAATAATTTTGTATTGATTATATTACTCTCATTTACGCAAAATAACAACAACCTTCTGGTTAATGTTTTATATTCACCAATGATGTGGATTTTAGTTTCTATTATTTTTAACCACCTCAAATCGATGAGGTTGCATGATGTGTGCTGGTATCCTGCCGTGTCAGCGTCACGTTTCACGGTTGCTCTGTGAAAGTGAACCGAGATCTTTTTCCACCACATTTGTAGGTCAGTAAGGCAAATATAATGATGTCAGAGGAGACTCCCGGAGATAACGTTTCCATTCAATGGAGAGGAGCCTGCAGAAACACAATCTCCACGATTGATTCCTCTCAACGCGGTTTCCACAAGCAAGACTTGAGAATCAATACTGCTTCTCAAAACGTACCAAAAACCTACTTTGGAACGAAAAAAAACACCTCGCCTGAGGGCAGCTGCTGTTGGGAAGCCGTGGATGATATTAGGCAAACACAAGCTATTTTCTGACACTGCATGCAGTGTGGTCAGCGAGCACCTATAGGCGAACGTGACTGTGGTAGAAGCAGTTGGGGGAGTCTGAACAGATAATCCATGTGTTAATGCAGGGAGCATCCTGTGAGGTCCTGAACCAACACAGCAGCAGCAGCAGATGGCTGTTGTGTGGAGCGGTGGTGTATCAGGGCTCAGGTGTGTGCCCCAAAGCAGACGCTTCCTACACCGACTCTGAATACCCATGGAGGAAGAGGCGGTGGGGGTAAAAAACTGACTACAAGCTGATGGCCATGTCAGAGAGCAGAGGGTCTCCGTGTGGAGGGGTGTGTGCAGGCGTGGGTTTGTCACTTTGTTAGAATTGGGGTGAGGGGGAGTCTGTGATCCTTGTGTTGTAGTTTGCTCCATGGTGATCAGCCCAGCACAGCTGATAATTGAAACTCAGAGAATTGTTTTATTTTTCATGCTGTTGGGATGATTTAATTGACCTGCCCGCCTGCTGCACACTATCATTTGAGCGTCTGAAAGCCTCTGAAGGGCTCAGCTCTCCAAGAATCAGCCACATTCTCTGGAAAATCAAAGAAAATCTAGTGCAACAAAGCTCTAATGGGGCTTTTTTCTGTCTGAAAGACATTTATAAGATTTCAAAACCTTTAATAATAAGAATAAAGTGTTGCACCAGCTAAAGCCCTCACATGTCTGTGATCCGAGAGTGCACTGTAATTAATTGCCACACACAAGGTGCTTTGAAACCGTCCAACTCCAAGCTCTCGTTGTCTGCTCTGCACTTTCTTTTCATGAACCCAAATTTGACAAAGGTGTCTTTGTCTTTCGTGGCCTTCCATTCTGTTCTGCAAAAACCCAAGTGCTGCTGTTTTGTCAGTCGAATCTGTAAATGTTACGCAATGTCTGGAAATACATTCATGAAAATAATACATCGGTGGGAGGACTGCGAAAAAGGTCCAAGCATGAACGCAGTGAAGAAACAATATGTTATGTAATGCACCACTGGCAAATATTTGAAAATCAACACTATGAATCATTCGATGATCATTTTAGGGTGACACCGGTATTGGCCAATGTATGTGCATGTGCATATACAGTTTACTAGTGGATGTATTTGATTGTGATGTGCTGCCGCTGCTGCTGCTGGAAGATCCGCCCTTTTGGATTCCTGTTGTTTTGCTGTGAAATGTTTTCATGCGTCCTTGGCATTTTTCTTATAGAGGTGAAACAAAGCTATGTAGACTTCCAGTTTATTTGGCCACAGTTTGCTTTATTTTTCTAAATACAAATTGACAATCCGTGAGCTAAAATCTGCTTCCACCTTTTACTCCCACCTCTCATTTCAGACTGTGAGCACATTGTTGTAAGAAGGTCTCGTAAAATGAGCAAGGGACAGTGTTTAAGACGATCGGCTGATCTCACAGGCAGAACCTCAGACGCCTATACCCACCACATACTGTGGGCACAATAATATAAGAACATACCTATGCTATCTATCATTTTCCATAGATGGATGACATTTTTCTCCGTCACTGAGGTCAATCCTGCTTTGGTTCAACTGCTTACCAGTCAGTGGATGAGCTGCTATGACGCATGCAGTGTAGTGGCGATCATATGAGATGCTGATAAAAGTATGCTGAGGCTGAAGGGATTTATCAGTGGGATTCTTTATTAAAAAGCCTTGTGTTGAGCCTGCAGACAGAGATTCAAAAGGAGTTTGACAGAGCAGGAATATGATGTATAAAATGTCTATTTTTGTCTATTCTGTTGCTTCTTCTTTTTTTTCAATGGGTCAATATTTTGTGCATCTTTTGTATCAAATCTAACATAATGCACAGGATCACCTCAGTGGACAGTGTGTCTTCATTGAGAGCAGCCCATGTGAGCCCGCCACACGGTCTCCTTCCCCGTGTCATGGGCTCGGTTTGGGTTTTTGGAATTGAACTAATCGAGTCTCAGCGAAAAAAGCCCATCTTGACATCAGCAGCTGGACTCCACTCCCCATCTCCGCGAGCCTTCATCAGCAGCCTCTCGACCAATGAGCGTCGGCGGAGGATAGAAAAAAAAAGGAAAAAAAGACAACCCGAGCAGTGTGTTATGGGAGCGGATTAAACAAGTGTGTTGAAGAGTAGAGAACAAAGACAGGTAGGAAGTGAGTTTATCCGTCTTTAACTTGTTTAATGTGTCTGATGGGGGAATTAAATGCCGTCGCTTGTATTATTATGATTATTATGATTATAATTTTGATCGTCATTTTTTTGTGATCAGCTGCAGATTGCTCTCATTGGAAGTGAGTGATTATCCGCGATTGAGAAACGATGTTGTCAAAGTAGACTTCGTTATGTTTGCTGTAGTGATCGTGGACTGATGTTGGCGGGTTTTCGAGGATCAGGCTGCAAATTCTTTACTGTCGGAGTTCATTTGTTGTGCAGAATGAAGAGCAGCCGAGGAGCGTTTGTTGCGTCGCCCCTGAATGAACTTGTTTCGCTCCTGAACGGACGTGTTGCTCTCAGAGCCGGTGTGATGGTGTTGGCAGTCGGAGCTTTCTCCGGTTAAGTTGGACAGAAAAGGGATTTGGCGGTAAACATGTGGTTTCCGGACTCGAACCGCCGGCGAACCCATCGACGGGCGCTGTCCCTGGTGCTGAAGACCGAGCGCACACTTAAGCACGTTTGTCTCTTGGTGACATGACACCTATAGTAAATGATGCTGGGAGAGAAAGTAGACCCCCCCCTCCTCTTTATAACAGTCATGTGGGGTCAGAAACCTTCTGGCTCGAGGGCACTTCAGCAGGGCGGATCCGTTTCTCACACCTCATGTTTTCTTCTGGACACTTGGATTCCTGGTCTCATCAGCCACTTTCACTCGTTTAACTGTCGATAAACGGGGGGATTATCCATTTCCCCTGTTAGACCTGTGTGCTGTCTCATTAAACAGTGGCAATGCAATGTTCAGGAAATGATTGCATGCAAGTTTTTGTGTATATTTTTGTGCACAGTGTTGTAATACTTCTTTTTTTCATACTGCAATTGACAACAGCTAAAAAGAGGAAGCGGCAGATTTGACCTTCTTAAACCAGTCTTGATCAGGGGTCTGATCTGGCCTCCCGAAAGCACCACCCCACCACTTTCATGTGCGGCCTCTCGTCATCACAGAGGTGAGATGATACTCCCCACCGGGGGGAGAGGTCTGACAGGCAGTGATAGCAGCTTGGGTTTGGTTTTACTCCCCAGGGGCTCAACGGGAATCTCTGTTCTCTTTTGTGACATCCACACCCAGTCAGAAGAGTCCGTCTCCCGCGAGCGCGCCACGTCTTCACTGAGATCCCTCGACTGACCACTACATCTTCTCATCCCTCCGGAGCTGTATCAACCGCCTCACATCGCACTGCTCCGCCGGTTGGCAGCTCCTCTTGCACTGAGCCAAGATGAATGACGTTCAGGAGGCCACCTCCCCCGCAACCAGCCTCAGCGGTCCGGCTACCTGCGTCTCCAAAGTAGAGCTGCGAGTTTCTTGCAAAGCTCTGCTGGACCGAGACACGCTGAATAAATCAGACCCATGTGTCATAGTTATGGTGCAAACCAACGGACAGTGGACAGAGGTGAGCCCTCACATTTATTTTCTTTTGTAGGTCTGACAAAAATAGAGTTTAGCCCTTTGGGCAAAAGTGTGAGGCTGATATATCTTCTCATTCAGCAGTTCTATAGGTTCCTCTGTGGCTTTAAAATGAATCCACCATCTTTTATTAATCTCCCCATCTCCATATCATTAACCATGTTATTTAATGTTCACATAATTCTGTCTTCATTCACGCACATATGCAAATTCAAATTATTCCAATTATTCCAATTACAGGACCTTGAGGTGATCTGAGCAGCATCATTTCTCTCAGCTTACACAGAAACTGTTGCACAGAGAGACACTGGGGGATAGTTGTTGAGCTTTCCCTCCTCTGTCAAGTACCACAGATCTGAAAAGGATGAAATATTCTGATTAAACAGCATTGATGTGTGAAATGTCATACACAGGGAGAATTTGTCTGTCTCATCCTGGTTATCACAAAACGTAGGTGGTCATACAAGATCAGCCAGTAAGATACATGTGTTCATGGTGTAGTGAACCTACAGCTATTTTGGAAAAGACCCTGTGTTGCACATAGACTTTCTCCATCTGAATTAACAAAAAAACAACATGAAATGCAAAGTACATTTGCAGAGGAAATAAAAACATTCTCTTCACAATTCAATGAATTCACAGCAGATTGTGTCGTCTGCCCTGTAGGATTCACATCATATATATTAGTATGTACTGCATGTTACACTGGTCTACAGGGACAAACAGTATTCAGAATGAGGAGTTGTGTTCTAGTTGAAAATGTTTACTTGGATTTGGTCCCCAGCTGATGTTGCGTGGGCAGCAGGTCATTTATTTCCCTGTTAATTAAGCCATTTAGTTAATTAGGGGAAGCCAAAACTCAGGTCTCCATTAAGTAGAGGATGTGTTAAAATGTGGCTGAGCATCTGATTAAATAGACCTCTGCCCCCCCCCCCCCCCCCCGCGCTGCGACCCTTCATCTAAGAAAAAGCTGTCTATTTCATAGAAATGGGAGATAACAATTACAACTGTAACTCTGCCAGATTCCCTCCACATGGGAGCCATTTGTTGGAGTACTGTTGTGGGTCATGTATGAATGGAACCTCAGGACAATATTTTGAGGCAGTGATGATAAAAGCACTTGGCTGACAGTGTCGAGGACACGGGTATGGATTGGTCTTGCTTACATGAGATGGCTGACCTGGGTTCAACGTAGCGTGAATACATGAGTGGCTATTTTTAGCAGTAGCAACTGAAGCCAATTCAGATTATGTTATAGGAAATGACTGAGATCTGTCATGAGTCTTGCCAGTCATGACAGTGTACACAAGTTATCCAACCCTCTGCTGTCAAACCCCTCAGTGCATGGGAGGCGTGATTGCTCGAGCAAATTGTTTACTTACGTCAACATCTGAGTAAGAAGCTGAGCCCACTCATATCAGCACCACACCGGCCTTTTTCTTTGTCCTGAGCTCATTCAGAACGGCCCACTGACTTGCGAGCCCTCTTTGTTGAACTGCAGTCACTTCATTATTACCTGATTTCACCACCTTTTCACTACTGTAGGAGGACCGTAGACGCGGGGTGGAGATGACTTGACATTTTATACTACTGCAGATTTCTTTCTTCTTTTTGAGCAAAGTGGACTCACATGATAATGAGCTCATTCATGGGACAGCCAACCTGAGCTACAGGGGCTTGTTATGGCTGAGCTAAATAGATAATGCCCCACCGACCGTCCGGAAGTGATTAGAGAAAGCCTTAATTTCGCGTGGCAGTGATCTCTCTATAGTTCTGGCGGCACACCAGTCACAAACAGGTGCCACAGACTTTGGCACCACCCATTATCTGTAGCTCTGATTAGCTTTCATCAGCAAACAGACTTATCGGACTCATCCAGAATCTGTCCATACAGATGGCACAAAGAGAGGAGGAGATGATACAAGAAAAGAAAATAAGGAGAAACGGGCTGATGAGGATGAGGGAGGCAAATCCTACCTGGCAGTTTGGTTCTTTCTGGATATTTGCCAGAGTAAAATGGACACAATTGAGCAAGTGCTGCTGTTAAGCATCTATTGCATTTGTTACCTTATTTTCGGCCCGGTTGTTCAGTGAGAACCATGGAAAAGTCAATGCGGTTTATTTTTTAGTTCTAGAAAGACAACATAAATCCAAATTTATGTTGAACGAAAGTGATGATGAATCTGCACGGCCAACCCCATTATGCACGGGGGGCTGCATGCTCAAAAACGAAAATAAAAAAGGACGCTGACAGCACTCTAGTGAAATTGATTATTCATGCCTTAACACAGTCCAAAAAATGGCAACCCTGTGAAATAAGCATAAAAAGCTCAGAATTTCAGTAAACAAGGATGAGGGAAATTGCCATTTTATGTTTAAAAATGTAATTTCAAATGTACAAAGGGAAAAAGTTGATGTAAGAAACTTTGTGCATTCAGATGGGAAATATTTTTCTGGCATAGTTTTGGTCCCTTTGTCCCCACAGAAGGAAGGGTCACTGCAAATAACATATTCTGAGTCCCCACTATTATCCCATGGTGAAACATGTCTGTCCTGATGTGAGTGGTCTCTTCCAGGAGGACAACGGTCCAATCCTCAGGCCATGAGAGGCCACTGAATGACTTGACGAGTATGAAATTTAGTCTTTCATGGTGTGTTTATAAGGTCTGAGGTAACAAACTTTTACTTAAGAGTAAAAATGTATCTGTAAAAAGAACAAATCTGAAGCATAAAGAAGTAAAACGTAAAAGGTCTGTGTGTAGTAAAATAAGGACTACCAACCAATAATGCTCGCCAACAAACAGAATCAGCTTATAACAGGCTTCTATAAGTGCCAGGATTTAGATAACCCATCAATCACTGTGCCCACCATCAGCTTGTATAAAGTATTACAATGAAGCTATTTCACTATATGATATTTGAGCTCTTTTTTGAAAAAGTCTTAAATTGGCTCAAGGATGAAGTAATGATTTTAAGTTAGAGCAATGTGTCTCAAACAGAGTTTGTGTGATGGATGCACGTTTAATTGTTCCTGTTTTTGCCTAACTGAGAACAAAGGCATCAACTTTGTGATATCTTTGTTTTACTATTCATTGTCTTTCAAACTCAATTCTTGTGTTTTATAGTTTGTGCTAAGTATTCCACATCACACTAACATGTGGTGATCACATTCATAATGTCGTGAACTTTTACACTTTCTGTCATTTATCAGCATATCATCCAACATTTCCAAATGTGTGTGTTAGATAGCTCTCCCCACCAACAAAACACATTTCGGCTGACCCGCCCAAAGTCTCCTCAGTGTCTGAGTTTAATACATCAGCTCCAGATTATGCCTCTTGATGGGGCTGTTCTCTTCTGTGGCATGTACAGTAGCTTTGCTAGATTTAGGTTTAAATCCCTAATTTGATGATGATGATGATATAAAACTCTGTAGATGTAGATTTCCATTTCTAATATGTAAATACCATGCTCAGAGATGATCTGTCTCCGTGATAAATTGGACGGCATAGAAATGTTCGTGACACTGTGCGATAGCTAAATCATACATCATGAGGAGACGGGGCCTTAGAGGGCTCAGCTTCTGCTTGTCAGGCAGTCAAAGACAAGCACGGGTGTTTTGTGTACGCTGCGATTACATGTCAGAGCCCTATGATCTTCTCTCATATCATACTCTTGACAGAACGTAATAACATTTGCCCTCCTATATATATATATATATATATATATATATATATATATATATATGCTGGTCTTCATCAAAATACTGTAAGCAGGAAGACAAATGTGTTGTAAGTCGGTCCTATTTTTCTGAGCTCTTACTGTAAGATCACTTTTCAGAAGAAAGGGTTGGTTTCCTCAAGGAAACAAGATTGATGTATGTTTAATGTATGTGTGTTTGTAAATGCTGCTGGATGCCTGAATTTCGCTCAGGATAAATAAAGTATCTACTGAACTATTGCTTTAATCACACACGGGTGTAGAATTAAAATTCTGGGCCCTGTACATAAGCAGTCTCTGTGGGTCCTTTTGTGCCTTTTGTAACCTCCACTTCTAAGAAAACATTAATACAAACAAAAAAACTTCTAGTTCCAGGCTCTCCAGGGCCCCCTCACCCTTGGGCCCTGGGTAGTCTGTCCCCCTTTCCCCCCCCAGTGCTACGCCCCCGTGATCACACATGAAGTGAATTGTAGACAACAGCATATTAGACGAATAAATCTGAGGGTTAAAAATCAATTGTTATGTGTTCTCTCTCAGCTGGACAGGACTGAAGTGATCAAGAGCAACTTGCACCCGGTCTTTGCCAAGGTTTTCTCACTGGACTACTACTTTGAGGAGGTTCAGAAGCTGCGATTCGAAGTCTACGACATCCACGGCACCCACAGCATCGGGACCCGTGACGACGACTTCCTCGGTGGGGTTGAGTGCACCCTCGGCCAGGTACACAGATGCCACTGTCCCACCGACGCATTTTGTTGACTTTTAGTAGTTGTGTTTTCCAGAATACCCTGGTGAACGGTAGGCTGACTTAGTTCATTTGGGTAGTTTAGTTCCCTTAAAACGGGGATTTGTCTGCCTTAAAAGCATCGGCCTTTGTCTGAGATATTGCCAGTGAAAGTACCTGATGCTCTTTATGTACTGTGCTCTTATCTGCAGAGCACTCAAAAGGAACATTGTGCTCATCTTGCTCTTTGCAGATCGTGGCCCAAAAGAAGATGGTGAAACCGTTGTTGCTGAAGTATGGGAAATATGCTGGCAAGTCCACCATCACAGTAGGTTTCTTACATTTATGACCTTACTGCTCTGAGGAATTATATTGTCTGGATGACTGAACATCAACAACGTAGGAGTTATAATGGTCAAGGTGTATTCTGTGTTCTTCTTCTGTGTGTTGTTATTTTTATGTGAAAGCACTTTGTGAAGCTACTTCTTAAAGGTGTTATATAAATACATTTATTATTATTATTATCACCCCTCACTGAGGACTTAAGTGGCCATTTTTGGTGCAAAGCATTAGAAAACACACAGGGAACAAAGATAGTCCATTAGAAATGATGCATATTTAAGTCATCACATGTCCGATGTGAAAGAGCAGAGCTGTTTGTTAATTAACCACCAACTTACAGTTAACAACACAGTGGCGGTAACACATAATAACAAAGATGAACTCTGACTTGTAGAACAACTGCTCTGGGAATAAACAAGAGACTCTCTTCTAATTGATTTTTATTGCAGACTAGATGTACAGAATATATATACACAATAATTGATTTACCATATTTTGTGTCAGGTAGCACTTTTATTGGACTGTCTATTAGTGGCAGTAAAGACCGATCCTGATTCTGTGCCCATCGCCAATATATTTGGTGTCAATTAAAGCATCTACTTGAATCTATCTATCAATTGAATCATGTACCTCCTCCCGCATGAGCATCCATCCATCCACCTTTAAATGAAGTGTGTATATAGTTTTAATATTTCTATGAATGCAAACATTAATATATTGTGTGATAGCCACCACACATATTTGTACTTCTATACAATGTTGCGAGGATTCGATTCCTGAACATAAAAAATCTCAAGCTTAACTCAACCCTAAAATCAAACATTTACCTTTGCAAAATGAAAATAAAGGTTAAAAAAAAACCCTAAAATGTGTAACACAAAGTTACACACAGACTGACAAGCACCCCATTTGCCCAAACCTTTTATAAAGACTTTTCCCCTGCACTCACTACCTGTCAGGACAGGCTGTCTAATGAAACGCACAAGTTACCTGCTTTGCCAATCATCGCTTTCTATCCCTGTCAAGCCCGGGCCACGGGCGCTGTGGAGCCGCGGTTCTGGCAGCTCGATGCAAAGTTTCTGTCAGTTTCAGATCGAGGAGTAGAGAAGAAAAAGCAGGATTCTGTTTACTGGGAGTGAGCTTGAAAGTCTAGAGGGAGCAGCAGTCGGAGAGAATCAGCTGTTGTGCTGTAGCGTTTATATCCATAGACAGTACAAGTCCAATGTGTATAACTATATATATATATAGTTCTTTGTTTCTTTTATTGTGGGGGGATTCTGAAATATGGATCAGGTTGTTATGTCAATATTTCTTGCCAGTAAGAAAATAAAGCCCATAAGTACAGATATTAAAGAAAAATCTCATTTCCCATCAGGTGCATTCTGAGGAAATTTCTGGCAACAACGGATATGTGGAGCTCTCCTTCTGTGCCAAGAAGCTTGATGATAAGGTGAGAGGAGCACATGTTTTTGATGAAAATACTGACACAGTTCATGTTTTATTAGACGATGGTTTGGTTGCAATAGACACAAATCGGATCGTGGTAGTATGAAAGTCGTCATACTTTAGTGCAGCCTCAGAAAGCAGCCACAGTTCCTCACTGGCCTTGAAGTCATGCACATGTAAAGGATTCCCCCCCCCCCCCCCCCCCCCCCCCCATTTCAGCATAAATCATTAAATAACACATGATATCTCATTGTTATAGTTCTAAAATATGATGTAAACGCATGATCATTTTGTTAACATATAGTGTCACATGTTAATAAAATGTATTAAATAACACAACAGAACAGACTACCACATGAAATCTGTGTAATTACTTGTTGGAAAGCTTAGGATCTGAATATGAGAAGTGAAAGTTTTGATGTCAACAACAAACCAGTGTGCAAGTTTGTTCTATAACGTATATGGTTACCATTACAAATTGTTAAGTCCAACAGTTTTAGTCAGCAACACATTACTTTGTGCAATTGTACAGTTATGTGGTTAGTATTTTCAGTATCAAGTAGATTAGGGCATTACAGTTTGAAATTCAGTATGGTACTAACCCCTGTAAGGTTCTGTTACTTTGACAAATTATTTGCTCTCTCACTTGCGGTTTGATGGAGGATAGATATTTAATTTGTTCGCTCTGCGGTCAGTGAGCTGACTGGTGTTGTCAGTAAGCATGTAGCTTGCAGAGGTTAGGGGCGTGGGGAGGCATTACCTGCAACCAAAAGAGGAGAAAGGCTATCCTTGCTAACTCCAAAGTTATCTTATATACTGTACATTGCTTACATCACTGTTAAAGCTGGATCCAGGAATCAGCTGTTTTTATTTTTAATAGAGTTGGTGTATGTATGTATGTTACTTAGTGCTCCACTATGTCCCCCTCCTAGCTCTGTATCTTTGCTCATAAAACCAAAAACATCAGCTAAGAAATGTTAAAACACTTAAGTCATTCTTGATTGATCAATGCATTGTTAATCTGAAAATATTTAACACAGCAGCTCTGATTAATTCATGTAAACAAAGATGTTAAATAAAGGGCAAATGGTGGATGTCAGCAGTTGAGACAAATTAACTTGTGACCACGTCATACACCACAATCCTGTTTGACATGTTTTGAAGATTTTATCTTTTATGTTAGGGGATGGGGGAGGCATCCAGAAGAGGAGAAATGCTATCCTCGCTAACTCTAAAGTTATATTATATACATTCTGTCTTACATCACTTATAAAGAAACAGAAGATTCTCATTTTGAAGATTTAATCAGTGTTCAGGTGTTTTATTGAGTTGTATAAATTCCCTTGTAAATGCAAATAAACTGTGACAGATCACTTGGGTCAAGCAATTTTATGCAACACATGCAACAGATAATGACTGATGCTGCAAACAGTTTCTGATTATCTGCTTGACAGTTGTTGCTGTAAAAACATTATAAGGGGATTAATGGTGAGATATCATGGACTGTGGAAAAAGGCCACGATTGCCATAATTTGTATTGTTAGCATGGGATTAAATGTTGACATGTTCATCTGATCGGCTCAGTCCATGATGCCGATGCCACTGGCGGGCAGTTGCCATGACAACAAAGAAAGGATGCTCTCTTTTTTTTGCTTCCGTCCCTCAGGAGATGTATCTGGCTAATGTGGCAGGAAATGCAGCAGTAGCTGTCTATATATATATATATATATATATATATATATATATATATATATATATATATATAAATATTCTCCCCTCTGAAAAATATGTAGGGATAAGTGTCATGATGCCAAGGCTTGTAAAATATTCTCCCCTCTGACCCCCCCAAATTCTCCACCGCCAATAACAAAACATGCTCTATTTCGTCAATCTTACTTCCAAACATCAACGATGTCTCCTCTATGAGGTCCTGTAAATATTATGCCTGCTTCCCACCTGACCTTGAGAAATCAGCGTCAGCAGCCATTTGAGTTTCCTCTCAAAAGAATCATCCAAACTACCCGTATACACATAATTGAATCACCCAAACAGAATCATAGCGGTGATGCTGTTCTGTTATTTTGCCTGTATGAAGCACAGCACAGCCCCGTGGTAAATATTGAGAAATACTGTAAATCAAATCCTCAGTGTTAAATGTCATTTATTACTCAAATATCCTCAGATTTTGATCTCAATAGGATTTCCCAAATAAAGCTAAAAAAGAAAAAGACCACTAGAATATTACTATATTTTCAAACTTTTTTGACTTTAACTTAGAAAAGAAATATGACCGAATATTAACTGAAGATTTGACCTTATATTAATTAATCAGCTAGACATATGAACCAATTACTTTAGTGCGTGGAACTACATTGAGAGACACACTTAGTGGCTTTTTTATTCTGTGTTCTCTGCTCCTGCAGGATCTCTTCAGTAAGTCAGACCCATTTTTGGAAATATATCGAATCAACGACGATGAGACCGAACAGCTTGTGCACAGAACTGAGGTAACGTCACCGTTTTCCCTCTGCATTTCAGTTGTTTATGCATTTTTTACCACTGTGCTTCATATGTTAATTTCCTACTCAAACAGGTGATTAAAAACAACCTGAACCCTGTGTGGGAGCCCTTCAAAGTGTCTCTCATATCCCTGTGCAGCTGTGATGAAGACCGGAAGCTCAAGGTAAGGCACCTTACGCCCACGTTCAAAACCCCCAGGTGGATCCATGTAACGAGTTCCATACGACTGGAATCAGAGAGCAGGGTCGTACTGACAGAGGTAATGTAGTAAACTGTTGTCTGTGTGTGCCGCAGTGCCTAGTGTGGGATTATGACTCCCGGGGGAAGCACGACTTCATTGGCGAGTTCTACGCCACTTTCAGGGACATGCAGAAAATTGCCAGTGGAAATAAGGTCAGTGAGCAGAGAGATGGAGGGGAGCGGAGGAGAGACAGCCGTGTAACCGTTTCATGCATTTCCAATATGCTTTTCATTTGACTCTGCTGAAATCCATCACTGATGAAACAATTATCATGTGCTGAAGATATACTGCCGGTGTTGATGATACTAAACGTGTTTGCTGTTTCCTGTTCTTTGTCTTTATCTTGCTTTGTTCAAGGTGACGTGGGATTGTGTGAATCCCAAGTACAAACAGAAGAAGAGAAACTATAAAAATTCAGGAGTTGTCATCCTCACTGACATGAAGGTGGGAAACAGCTGCAGAAATTTATCAGATTTATCAGATTAGTCAACATTGAAGGAAGTTGAACTAGTTACTATTTTGTTGTTTAATTAGACTTCATGAAATATGAACAAAAAAAGAAAAAAGCCTTAAATAAGACAGACAAAAAATGAACCCATGAGCTTTTTGTTACATGAAACAATTATTTTTGAATATGAACAATACAAACAATATGAATTAATTCAGTAATAAAAGCTTGTTTGCATGTATGCACCGTAGAAACACTTAATGACAAGTTACACATAGGATATTTCTAGTTTTCACTGCTTTGAAAAGAAAAATCACAACTTTTTTAGCTAATTCCATATTAATGAACAGATGCTACAAACTCCCCTTCTGAGGATTGGCTTCTAAAATAATTTTTTCTTTTTCTTGCAGCTCCACAGAGTGTATTCCTTCTTAGATTACATCATGGGAGGATGCCAGATTCACTTTACGGTAAGTTGAACTACTGTCTGTGTTTTATTGGAGTTTCACTCTCATTGAAATGTTTGAATTACCCCTCTCACTTTCTATGCATCTAATGTATTTAATAAAGGGTTTTTTAATCGATGAACAAGCTTTGGCGTGATTTTTCTTTTCTGGTTAATATGCAGTCATTTTCTTTCAGCTTTTTTAATATCGTGAAACACAGTGAAACACAGCATTTAAACACTCTCTGGTATTTTTTTGTCCATGTGCATAGTTAGTTTTCTTATTGTTGGCAGCCTCGTGCAATTATTATATCCTTCTTCAACTCTTGCCCTTTGGTCCAGCCTCTGTAGTGCTAACTCTCAATGCAATGAATATTAATCATGAGGACTGCTGTGATAGATGCAGTTCCTCAGTGTTGAAATTGTTGGCTGCTTGGATCTTAAGTACATGGGAGCTACTGCTGCTTCGGTGTGTGTGGGTGTATAAATTGCAAGTAACTACCTCTGTTGAGATAATTTATACTGCCATTAGGCATATGTCAGGCTTGCTCAGTAACATGCAGCCACGTAATAGTCTTTGCAAAAAGTTGAGTATAACTGAACCAAATGTGTCCTATTGCTCTCGTGTAATTTTTCTCCCAGGTCGCCATTGACTTCACAGCCTCCAATGGAGACCCCAGGAACAGCTGCTCATTGCACTACATCAACCCTTACCAGCCCAATGAGTACCTGAAGGCACTGATAGCAGTAGGCGAGATCTGTCAAGACTATGACAGGTTTGTGATTTTTTTTTTTTGTCTTTCAGTATAGTCTCCTTTGTGCCGAGAATTCCTGTTGTGCAACAGAGCTGCAGAGTGATGCCTTTTTGGTGGGATCTCTCCATGTGAAATGAGCCACTCCATCTGAAACACACAGAAGGACTATCATGGGAATAATGGAGCTGTCCTGCAGGCTATTATATTTTTTTGCAGTTGACCTCCCAGCTCCTCCATCTCAAATTCATTTCGCTGCTGAAATGGACTTTACATTTTTAATTCCCTCTATTAGTTGAGTTGCAAGCCTCGCATTGTCAAACAAGCAGTCAATTACTTGCAGCTCACGTACAATCTTGTTTATTGTCCACATCATGTTCACATTGGTGAGTCAAATTTAATCTGCGCTGTACGCGTTTCTGTAAGTAACGCATGATAAACTGTTTGTATGGATAAATTAGAGCAATCAAATGTAGTTCTCTACGGGCATTACGTATGCATGAGGCTTTTCTGGGCTGAAGATTGTGGTTGGTAACAGCAGTCAAAGACACTGGCACCATATTCTGGACACACTCCTTGGTGGTTCATTAATAATGAGCAGTTTTTTCAAAGTATCCATGAATTTTCAGCTTTTAACGATCGATGAGAAAGGTTGTAGTTTGACCTTGGTATAAATCAGCCACAGGCTTTTCAATTCTGTGCATCCCACAGTTGTGCTACTGACAGATTTTTTTATGGAATTTCTTTTAAAAAAAAATGTTTTGTTTCAAAACCATTCTAGCAAAACAGTTTGAGGGGAAGAAAATCAACAAACACCTCTTTTCTCACATATTAATTTTTAAAAAGTGAACCTCGAGCAGTTCTTAAATCTTTAGAAAATGACTTAGTTTAAGCCATTTAATAATTTATATTCCACACAGAATACAATTTCTTTCCTTTGAACATCATCACAATTACTCGATTGATGACATATTTCTTTTTACCTGTCATTCAATAGCTATAACCGTAATGTTCTGTACAGCTATACTATACTATAGTATACTAACAGAAAGCACAGTATGCAGTGCTGTGTATAAGGACAGTCCTAACTGTTTTACATGTACTTCACAGTTTCTGTGCTCTGTGGTGGCTTCATGTGCTTTCTCCTGTTGATAACTCAATGAGTTTCCTCTCAGCATCTGTTGCAGCTACTGGTCCTCCTTCTTAGCTTGCATAGGCTCATTGCCCTGACAGAACACATGCAGAGATAGGGACCAGGACAGCAGGGTAGCAGGCACTTCAAAAAAGAAGTGGGAGGCAATATGGCTGGAGAAACAACAGAGAGACGGTGCAGCATGAAGCCAGTTTGAAGAACCATTAAAAACATGGAAGTTATTTGAATGAAATTATATTTCCTTTGAGAATTCCTGTCACTGAAAAAATGCCCACACAGGCTGATGCTGTTATCAGGTTTTCAGTCACATATGTTTTAGTGTTTTAAGATAACTCCTTGTCTAATTGAGCAGAAATGTAACACACGTGCAAAATACGAAAAAACAACAACAACAACAGAAATCACTATTAGTTATTGCAAGCAGGCTTACAGGTACTTGCTTATCAATGGGAAATTATTTATACTTCGATCTGTTTCAGAGAAAGACCCTCTCATCTGCCTAAACTAATCCAGATGAAGATTAATACTGACTTCAGATTTATGCAGATCCTGTTGAATATCAGGGGAGCACTGCCCTGGCTAATTATAGCCTCCGAGAGATAGCACTGGAGACACTGAAAACCTGCCTGAAAGTTAGCAGTTCATGCTTGTAGTTTGTCATTTCTATGTTTACTCAAATACACAAGAGCATCATACATGGAAACATGTCTCTTGGGGAAAGTGCCTGCAAGTGTAGGCAACCCTTCCCTCTCAAGTTGGAATTGTTATTGAGGTGTAAAACGTGGGCAGGCAAACCTTTTAGCCTTTAGTGAATATAGGTGATGTGGGATTGTAGAGTCCTTGCAGAGGAGTGCATTATGGAGCTGGAGTGACGAGCTTTTGTCTGTGTGGGCAGAGGCTCGTTTACCTTGCTGAGAATGTGATGATACCAGGCACATCTCCCCGAGGCTCCTCACATATGCTGACTTTCCCGGAAAAAAAAAACACTCGATGAAAATGACTTGTCAAGAGTCTTCTCTGTCCGCTCTCTGGGTTGAAGGTGCCATGTCATATCTGTACATTCTTAAGGCATTTATAAATTGCACAAATAAATCAATTAATTAAAGCCCAGATGGCATGGAAAGAGTCCAATGGTCGAGAACATGTGTGCTGCATATTCGCTTTGTTAGCAATAAGAAGAAAACATGTCAGAATGAAATTGGCTCGGCATTAATAATTCCTTCCCCGTTTCATTAAAAAATCTTTTCCTATTCAGTGGTGATTGTGGTGTAACCAGAAAATTATTCGATTTTTCCTATTATTTTGCATCCATACAATGTCCCTCTGTGTGTTTGAAAGGTCACAATAGTTGGAGTAAAGGCCGTACTCAAATTAAGTTGAATGCAAAATGTATCAATGTTGAATGGGAGTTCAGAGCAGTGACATATTTTATCTCCTGCTGGACACTATTCATTTGGAAAATTAAATTGGAGTGTGTTTGTATCTACATATAGTACAGCACATTACCATATGAGATATAGCATTCGAGAGAATTGAAGTTGGACTAATTCACATTTATCTTGTTTTGTTTTTAAACCTTTTTTCAAAAGATGGCAACTAAATGTGTGCTCCAGATGACCTATGTATTGTTTTCAGTGATGTCTTTCTAACAGAGCTCCAATTCTCCAAAGCCTGCAGGCTGTTGTTCTTACCATTGGCAGCCACTTTAAATACAAGACTGCAAGGTTAAAGGAAAAGACACACATTATCCTTTTTCTCCTCCCAATTTCTTTGGGGAGGAACAAAAATAACAACAGTAAATACAGAAAGAAAAAAAAACGAGCATCCCTGTTCCGGTAATACAAACACTGCTTCAATAAAAGCTATTACCACCACCACTAACTATTATAGTAGAACAACTAAAACTTGCCAAATAGCAGTTGCTTCTGTCAAGAGTTCAGAGTTAAGTTTATTGCTGACTCTGAGAGTGTGAAAATCATCACTGTTAGTGTTTCCAAAAGTCCATTCGCATCAGAGTTAATTAAACACCTCTGATAGCACTGAAACGCTGCCTCAAAGCCATATTAGCTCCGAGAGAGGACAAACAACTCTCCAATCAACACTTGTCAACACACCAAATAAATAAACACTCAGTGTCACTGTAAAAAATATTGTACCCCTAGCTCAGATTCTGGGTTGTTTTATCAGTCATGAATGGAATACAGTAAATGTCCTGATAGGGGAGACAGATAAACAGCCAACAATAAAATCTCTCATTTACTGATTTACCCCCCATGTAATAGGTACTCAATAGTTTACTCTATAGTAGCATTGAATTTAGATTTCTTGTAAATATTTTGTTATTTTAATTAATGTTTTTGAATTGCACCATGGTAATATTCACATCTATAAAGGCAAAGCAAGTTGATTTGTATGGTACATTCCAACAGCAAGGTTATTCAAAGTGCTTGACAGGACATATGTTAGGCAGAATTTAGCAACATAAAATAGAATAGAGATTAGAGAATTATACAAAATAAATAAACAAATTAAATAATTAGTAATCCAAGAGTAGGTTAGGGTACAGTGTAAGAAATCTGTAATTATTTGATTTATTCAAAAATAATCAGCCTTGATTCAAAATAGCTCAGAGTTGGAGCAGACATGCAATTCTCTGGGAGTTTGTTCCAGATATGTGGAGCATTAATACTGAACGCTGTTTATTTTTGACTTTGGGGAAAGAAGGCCGACCTGTCGCACACAACCTGAGTCTGGATGGTGCCTAATGTAGTAATAAATCAGAAATGTATTTTGGCCTTAAAGGATTTAGTGCTATATGAACCAGTTGCAGTATTTTGAAGTCAATTCTTTGACAGACAGGAAGCCAGTGTGAAGATCTAAGTGAAATGGAGTGATGTGATCCAGTTTCTTGGTGTCAGTCACTGCCCTGAATCTGCTGCTGTGTCTGATTGATATTTGTAGAGAGACTTGTAAAAACACAATTACTGTAGTCAAGTCAACTGAAGATAAATGCATCTTCAAGTTTTTCTAAATCCTGCCGAGACATAAGTCCTTGATATGCTCTTGAGGTGATAGTGGGCTCCAAAAACAATAGCTTCAGTTGTTTAACTGAAGTACATTGGCACTTCGAATAGTTGATGTGTTCAATGCAATTACTCAAAGCTTGTATGGGATTATCCCCTCGTGATATGGTTATACACGTGTTTTCATATGTGTGACATAATTATGGTTACATATTTTGTTGTTTTTGATAATCTGGTCTAGTGGGAGCATATCGATTTTAAACAGAAGAGGCTCTAGACTAGAACCTTGGGGAACTCCACATGTCAGTTATGCAATTTCTTCTAAACACAAAGTAGTCCTTTTCCTTTAGGTAGGATTTTAACCAGTTTATTGCTCTGCCAGAAAGTCCCAACAAGTTTTCCGCTCAGTGTAATTATATGTTGGGCTTGGGTTTATCAAACGCAGCACTGAGATTCAGTGATACTATGCCTGACACTGTCACTGTCTGTTTAAGACATTTACAAGAGCAGTCTCAGTGCTATGGTCAACAGCTCTATGACTGAAGTGCATGGCTCTGTATTGCGGTTCTTTTGTCAGAAAGTATTCAGGCCATGGGCATTACTTTCCCTGTTCCTTTGTGGGAATGTTTTCAGGGTACAATATTGTGAATAGGCTTCATACTCATAGACTTTATGCTCTAAACACAGGGTTTTTCTCTGGAAAAATTAACAGATGGATATTCAAATCAATATTTTTCTGATGGCTGTCAAGCGCTATAAAACTGCAGTAACTGCAATATATAACTAATTAATTTTCTTTTTATTTCAGTGACAAAAGATTTTCAGCTTTGGGGTTTGGGGCCAGAATCCCTCCAAATTATGAGGTGAGTATTTCTGTTCGTATCTCTGCATTCCCTGTTTATCATTCATCCTAAACCTCCCTTTTCTCTATTCTTTTCTATTACACTGACCTTCCCATCACACAAACAGCATTATGCATACTATTTATCAATGTGCTTTTATCGAATTCCATTATTTCCTGCTATCCTGGGATTTAAGTTGAGCAAGATGATTTTGGATCTATTTCATGACACACTTGTGTCATTCTGTCAAAAGTTCACATTTAAAACTAATTAGTGGGCTTATTTCTTATTCATAAGCCCCATGTCTTTAAAAGATCAACTTGTCTTGAGAAAATAACATATTCCAATGAAATAAAAGCCCTGTAGTGTTGAAGCCCAATTTACATAAGAATTCACGAGTGTGAGAGCGTTTGTTTAAGCAAATTGGACACTGAGAGCCAAAAGCCTTCAGTGACTCTAAATAGAGCCCTGGGGAGACATCTGACATGAAGCGTGTGTGTGTGCGCACACAGGCACACAACTGAAACCCGGTGCTTTTCTCTATCTACGTATGTTTAATGTGAGATTGTAATGAGCTATGTGCCAATCTAACACTCATCTTTTTAATTTTTTTTTTAAATTTACCATGACAGTGACTGACTGCAGGATTGAAATTTATTTTACTGCATGCTGTTGCCACATTGTGGTTGTTGGTTTAGGTGAATGCTAATTAAGTCATTAGACTAATCATGAATTGCATCCATGAGCTCACAGACTACACCTGTGTGCAAGTTTAATGGACCTGGGTATGAGTTGTTTTGCACTCTTGTATCCTGTATTATATATTATGCATATAAACTGTGAATGGAAACCAGGTATAAGTAAAGTTCGAAGATGTTACTTTGCCTGCCAAGAATGCATTAGGTAATGAGTTTGAATTAAGTAGTGAATTAATGGGAAGCCTCATTGTTTATTGCAGTGATTGTGGCTCATTGTGTTTATTCATTGAAAGCCCCCAGAAAATTGGTTTCAAATCTTTATTTCTCTATAACCTTCGATATTAATTGCTAAGTTTGTACCATTCAAAGCTGAATTTTCGAAAAATCCTTGGTTATTATTTATCAATAGTTTATGAATGTTTTCACAACTAACTTGTTATGTTTGGTCCATTTCTGGGGTGTTTGCCCCGTTAATACCATTTGTTTGTTACTGGTGTGAAAGCTGTGGATCAAACAAACCTGCAATCAGACAGTCAAAATCAATTAAAACTACCATGTGTTGTGGGTGAGATCTTTGTGACACCACACAAAATAAATAAACATATAGGCATTTACCTGCACCACGGCTGGTTGTCAGTTACTGGAATTTGATTTCTCAGGTGGGTCTTGTTGATAAAGGACGACAGTTGCCAAAATCAATAAGTTATTTGTCAGTCTGTATACAGTAAATCCATATCTACTCCAGTCTGAACATGAACCAGACAAGAACTGAAGTTGAGAAGTTGAAAAGTTGTTAACAGATTGTATCTACATGAGATGACATTTTCCTTGTATTGATGTATCTCAAGTGCCCACATTGACATCCGACTGCCACATCCTCCTGTTCTTTGTGTGGTCAAAGACAGTAGCCATCCATGGAGCATGCGCTATTGTGTTTGCTTGCTTTTCTCGTTGTCACTCCATCCCCGAGTCTCTTGAATAACTTCCCTCATTGAGGACTGAGGAGAGGACCACTTTGTGTATATTGGCTGCTTGCTGTCTAGATGTTGCTACCTCCCTGGTTTGGAACATTTGCACACATTAACAGTTTTCCACCCATGTAGTTGTTGTATTTGGATTGACAATGCCATTGCATTTGCAAACACAAAATGGTGGTCTGAATATTTGAATTCTGTCGGGCTCCTCACATCTATCTGTGCACTGACTTAATTCAGGCTGTTAATCACATGAAAGACAAAGATTACATTAAATAAGTAGCCAGCTGGAGAGGACTCAGTTGTCACTGATCTGGTTGACAGTTGGTGCTTGTGGAAAAAAACAGTTTCTTGTGAGAGCAGGCATCGAGAGGGGGATTCAATGTTTGCCAGCTTTGAGGTAAACAAAGTAAATCTGACATTTGGATGGTGATAATAGGCCAGATAAATGCAGATGGGTTGTAATCTATTTTCAAAAACCAGATATTAAGGAAATACAGTATGCTATATGCTCATTACTGCATTTAGGGTGATGAAGCGATGTAAGCCGACCATTTGAAATGTAGTGTACACAGATCAGTTCCTCACATGACCAAGTCTCACCGTAAAACGCTGCTGAAAATAAAAGTTAGTTACTTTTATCCAGTGGTTAAAATATATTAATTTCAGATTTATAATGACATTTGTACTATTTTGGCCTGGAGCTAACACATATTTGCTTTTGGCTCATGATTGATTTATTTTCTCTAAACATATTAATGGCACATACTCTCATCTGCTGAACTGATGTTTAAGCCCCTCAGTCACGGCTGATTTAAATACATCTGCAAGAAAAAAAGTATATGAACCCTTTGAAATGACCCAGTGGGTCACAAGCAGAGACAAACACAATATGCTTTGGCATATAACACGCAAACTATTATCCTTTGTGTCTTTGTTGAACACACCCATCATTTTCAGTGTTGCTGGGAAAAGTTAGTGAAGCCTTGGATTTAATAATTAGTTAATCCTCCCTCGGAATCAGTAACCTCAAGCAAACCTTCCAGATGTAAAAACACAACGCAAAACATCTGACAAAATATGGTAATAATGAAAAAGATGCATTGCCCCCTCAGCAGTGTTTTACAATGTTCTCTTTCTCCATCCACAGGTGTCTCATGACTTTGCCATTAATTTCAACCCGGAGGATGATGAATGCGAAGGTAAGGAGGGGCGTTGTGCACCACTATCCCCGAGAAGTGCTGCTGTGGATTAAGAATTAACATCTGTAATATGTATTTAATATTCTAACACAGCTGTTAGAATGTTAATATTACTCATCAGATTCCCCATCATAATTAAGAAGTACAATACATGAAATATATTCATAACATCCAACAGTAAAGAAGAATTACTAACTTTTCTTGAGAACATTCCTGTGTCCATCTTTTTGTCAATTCAGTCATAGTAATGGTTATGGATTCAGAGGATTCAACTTTAGTTTGTGTGAGGCAGGACACATATTCAGACCACTTCAAAGTCTTTGTTTGACTGTAAGTCCTAGTTACTTATTTGCAGACTTGTGTGGATGCTTGTATTGATGGCTCCTTCGTTTTGCTCTGATCTCTGTTGTTTGAGCAGAGATCCAAGGGGTGGTTGAAGCCTACCAGAACTGTCTCCCCAAGATCCAGTTATATGGCCCAACCAATGTTTCCCCCATCATTAACAGGATAGCCAAGCTGGCAGCAGGCGATGGCAACATTAAAGATGCTTCTGTGAGTGTCCCTTCCTACTCTATTAGGAATCTGTAGATGTAATACAGGCTTTGTAGATGTGCATACCACTGAGTTCCCCGGGTGAGAAGCCTCTGGTTCACCTCACTGTTTATAGTGACGATGCCCTGCAGCATACAAGAAGAAGTGGCCCACTACACAATGAATTGGTATCTTTGACTTAGAGACTGAAGTCTTACATTGCCATATTGGTGTTGTATGTTTTGGGCATATTTTTTTGTGTTAGAAATGAACTCACAAACTGCAGCTTAATTGTGATTTAGGGACAGCATGTAATGTCTTCATACTGTATTTGTTTACTCTTTCTTCTTTGATCATTAAATGAGTTGAAGAAAACAATTATGCTTCAGGGCACACATTAAAAATTAGATGCACATTTATTCTGTAATACACAAACTAACCACTTATCATGGGAACAATAACAAATGACATTAGTATTTTGTACCTTATAAATATTATTGTAACTTGTAATACTCATATTATAATTAATTTCACACATACACATATGCGTGCACACGGAAATTGTCAATGATGTAGTTTGTGATGTAGTTGCTCTGTCATTTGTATTTGATGTATTCTTGATTATGTTATTGTCTTTGTAAAACCTTAACAAAGTGCCATAGAGGACATAATCTTTTCCACTCGGTGGAGACTGTAAAATGATTCCAAACAGCATGAAAGACCTTCTTTGGACTACAGCACACACCGTGAGGTGTCCTTGCTTATAGCCTAATGTTGGTGTTAAATGTTTAATGTCACCATGGATTCATTCAACACTGAAAGCTCTTATCTTCTTCCAGCGGTACCACATCCTGCTCATCCTGACGGACGGTGTGGTGACAGACATGGCAGACACACGTGAGGCCATTGTACGAGCCTCCTACCAGCCTCTCTCCATTATCATTGTTGGTGTGGGTAATGCAGACTTCACAGACATGCAGATTTTGGACGGAGATGATGGAGTGCTCCGATCACCAAAGGGAGAGCCAGTCCTCCGGGACATTGTGCAATTTGTGCCCTTCAGAGACTTCAAAACAGTCAGTATTTTTTTTCTCTTCATCTGTCAATCATCACTTGTTGACTTTCAGCTTTTTCAGTCCCACTCCTCGGACTGCTGTGGTAGTGGTGCCGATGCTCATTGAATCTATTTTTATTTAATGCCCCCCACCCTATTTTATTTAAGAGGGGTAAACAGGCAGCTCTTGATGGCTTGGCCAGTGCTACAGGTGGGAATCATGGACTGGAGGAGATCCAGAAATGCATGCACTCAATAATTAATTCTTAATGTAGCTATATGCAATCAGTGACATTTGAGCTATCTAGTGTAACAACAACAAAAAAGGAGAAATGAGAGGAGATTCCTAACAAATGCTGGTTCTTTATATAAAATGTAAATCACATCTGCAAAAAGTAATACTTGTCCTCTCCTTTTCTCCGATATCTAACAGTTCTGTCTCTATTGCAGGCTTCTCCTGCAGCCCTGGCCAAATGTGTCCTGGCAGAGGTTCCCAAACAAGTAGTGGAGTACTACAGCCATAAGGCCATCTCCCCCATGTGCCCCATAAGGGACTCATCCACACCAATCATCAGCCCAGTCGCCACCACCCCAACAGAGTAACAACCCTCCCTGCTCCTGCGACCCAGCTTTGACCACAGTACCAGTCTGGCAAACTGAGAGAGAGAGAGGGCGCATGCCTTACTACTTTGGACTGAAGAACCAAAGAGAAAAAAATCTTGTTGTTTCGCATTTATTTCACTCCTAACAAAGAGTTTATACAAGGACAGTGCTGCAGCAACTGTGGGTTATATTTCTCTGCTCAGTGTGGATCCAGCACTTTTCCCTTGCTGTGCAAATTGACCATCCAGCTGTTTCAGCATCATGAGTCCTGAAGGGATTATATTCCCCCCCCCCCCCCTAGTTTTCATGCATGTAAGCTGATCCATCAACTGGATGCAGGCTTATTATTTCTCACTGCCCATGACATTCTGCACCACTATTATGTGTATTTTGTTACTTTTTTCTTATCTTTGGATCATTCTAAATATCTACTGTATAGTATATTGAAGAAATTAATAATATGAAGTATAAAGAAGAGATGCTGCCTTTCTAAGTTTTGACCTATAATAACATTGACCTGCCAAAGTCCATCTGGCTGCAGAACTGGCGTTATTTTTGATTATGGAAACTTTTTACAAGACAGGCACAGACCATAATTTGAAATTCCAACCGGAGGAATTAAAATTTGTTTTCCCTTAAAATATTCAGGTGAGAAAACCTAAAATACCGTTGTTCAGTTCTGATGTGTTCATCACTTCTGACCTGCTCATCTTGTGCATCTGTGAATCTGTAAGTGACATAATGACTTTAACAAAGTGTGATATTTGCATTAGCTCAAGTCCTTTATGTGCTTTTTTTTTTAGTTACAGCTAACGAGTCACAGCAAGACTAGAGTACCCAGTGAAGTCATCAGCATGCAGGTTGAAGTGGAAGATGGGTTTGGGTCGCTGTACAGAAACAAAGGGTTCTCCGAGAGAAGACAAATGATCACATCCTATTTTTGGTCTTTTGTTCAGCAGCTTCATGCTGGGTGAATCCATTCCCTCTGAATTGTCCATTATTGTTGTCATCCCTAAGTCACTCATCATGCATGTGACATTCAGCAGTATATTTCATTATTTTTGTCCTTTCTACTGCTTTATATATGTAATATAATTCTACTCAGTGTTTTACAAGAAATTTTGGTGAGCATACAGATTAAATCAAATGAAAGCACAAAACAGACCACAGTGAGTGCTGTAACACGGGTGTTTCAGCACTCAAAATTTACATCAGAATAATAAAATTGTACAGTGAATAATTAATTTATTTAAAGGATTCTGTCCATAAAATGAGTATTAACTGTTTGCTTATCATTGCTCCAGAACAAACTGTTCTGTGAATCTGTTCTTTTACCTATTGCCTGAAGGATCTATATTTACTGGTAAAGCTGCATTTTGTTTTTCTGCTGTTCTATTGACCCTTACAATGTTCATCAAACTCAAAAAGCTAACACCTTCACTTCCACTTACCTCACCAGTGCAGCCTGTTACAAGTCAGAAAAGGCCTCTGTATTTTCTAAAGGAACCATTTTAATGCAAAACAGAGAGAAAGCTCCAACATAAAATGAAAATGAGAAAAAATACAAATTATCTGTATAAGATGCTGTTTCTATTCCAACTACCTGTATGAAACGAAGCATCTAACTTACCATGAAATGAGAAAGTCATGTAATAACATTTTACAGAAAGCCAAATTAACACGAAAGTAAAAGATTTAGATCGACTAAATGCCTTTGCAGTTTTCAACCCTCCTGGCAACTACTGACTAATATTTTATGATATTACAGTTATAAAAGTACAACATGGACTTTTTTTAAGATCCAAAGATATGTGTAAAATCCATAAGTTGATCATTTGATGAATGAAATTTCATTGACAGAACTGCATCGGCAAGAAAAAAGCTCTACTGCTGTGACCAAACCACATTAACACTAAAGTTTTTTAAGGCTCATTATTTAGCTGTTTATTATTTGCTGTCTGTTCCAATTATGACACTATATTTGTATATTTGCTCAGTGTGTTATCTTAAACAGTGTGTATGCCCTGACCGACTCTGAATGGTGACATATTCACTTGACCAAAAACCAAGCTGTCACAGCCATTAAATGCATATGAAGAGTTTCTAATGTGTCACACACGCACACGCACACGCTCCTCTACGCGTACACGCGCACACACAAATCTGACTTTGATTTTCCCTCTGGAGCTTCACCGGCCCTCCCCAGATACACACTATTGACTACTCATGAATGCACCTAAACACGGTTCCGCTGCTTGATGCTCTCTGAACTCCTTTGAACATCACAGCTATTGAGGTTTCCTCTGTCACTGTGGATCACAGAATGAGGCCCTATTGATTCAGCAGGCCCAGAGTTGGAGTCATACTCAGTTACCTGTAAGTTATGGAGGGACTTTGGTCTCAGCACTGAGGCTCAACTCCATGTAACTGGTTGCGGTAGATGGATGCAAAAATGAAGAAATACTCTGCTAGAATAAATAGCATTTGACATTATAGGTTATTTTGTGAGAAAACAACATTTTTCTGCATGATAAATCATCTGTTTTCGTAATTACACATTTCAATACATTTTAGTCTTTAGGCTTCAAACATTCCAGATTTTTCACAAAAAAATACAGTATGTCATCCTGATGATTTCTTCTTTTGTGACCAAAAAGTAATCAGACAATACGTACTATCTCAAAAAAGTAAGGCATTTGTGAACGCCTTTATCTATGAAACCAGCTTTGTGCTTTTTCATAATGCTTCAGTGGCTACTTATCCCGACTAAATAAGGTACAGATATTAACCAACATATCTGAGCTTTGTGGAAAAAAACCGGCACGCATATTGCCCCTCTAGTGATTCGTGCCTTGGCCATTCACGATTTGTCCCCTATTACCTTATTGCTATACTTCGCCTCAGGTTATGAGCTGCACCCGCTCAAATGGTTCATTATGCCCTTACTGACATTTTTACATAGTGTTATTTTACAACAGATAGATGACATACACAATCGTATTCCTTTATCTAGTAAGTAAGTTTCTGAAATTGTTTTATCAAAAAGTACTAAAGAAATGCCAAAAGTGTTTCCTTGGTTCAAACGCCAACACAATGAGGTAAAGTTTCATACATTTCTGGGGGTTACTCAAGTTTCAAAACATATTGGATGTTTTATTAGTAGTCCATGTTAAAGTGTGATGCATAGATCTCTAATGCCTTGCAACATTTGCTCCACACTCATTCCTCTTGAGACCTTTATTGCAAATTATTTTTGATTGTTATCTTTTTCATGAAGTGACACATTTTATTGCAATCAACCATGTATAAAATGCTGAACTATTCAAAGAATATCATTGTGTGCCAGCTGAACCCAAGTGCACAACCATGTGGTGTCATCACCTCATGAAAGCAGCTTCATTAAAAAGTATATATATTTATATTCATGTCTTAATGGGAACTCGTCATTTGTGCCACAGTGGTGCAAACAACAGTGAGCTGAAACACTGGAGACAATAAGACCACAATCCATGTGGTCTTCTTGCACTGTGGATACAAAAAAATCTGGGAAGAATCCTCTTAGCTGCCTATTTCCCCTTATCTATACTTGCACCATTGTCAGACCAAATTAACAAGTTGCAGGTTTTACATCATACTGATGTATTTGAAATGTCTCTCTCTCTCTCTCTCTCTCTCTCTCTCTCTCTCCCTCTCTCTCCCTCTCTCTCCCTCTCTCTCACCCTCACCTATCCACCGCTAATCAGAACAAGGTTTACAGCCAACGACCTGAATATGCAAGAGGCCGTGTGGGTGAGAAGCAGCTCATACGTCAATAGTAAATATTTCATTTCTTCAAAAGGAAAAAAAGGGATTTATTGCATGCTTACTTTTATTGTTAAGCTGTACTGTGCAGTTATTCCTTTGGATTGTATGATTATGCTAATATGCAAACCTGCATTTGCACAAACCTCTGTTCTTGTAGTTTTATGCTCTCTGTCTTGCAGTTAGGTAAATAAAATCTCATCATTTAACGGAAACTGTCTCTGTGACTTGTTATAAAATTATCACAAAATGGAATTCATCTCCCTTTTTTTCATCATCTAGAGCCTTCTGATCCTGTTCACTCATATACAAGATCAGCTCACACTACCAATTTACAGGAATGAATGAATTAAATTGAGAAATGACATTGATATACTTACATAATAATAATAGTAATATTGTTTGTATTGTTATTATTATTATTATTATAATTATAAAGCGATGTGACCATGTACACATTTGCCCTGTGTGGTTTGGCTGCTGGTGTTTTGAGTACCTACTGTGTGTGGAAAGAGGGTCTGAACCTACTCTTTAATTCCATCAGACAGCTCCTTTCATTTAACAGCTATTGTTGAGAGCACTGAATAACGGTTGTTTCCATGGTGACACCTACTTGTGGGGAGACACAGACCTTCATTTTTGTCAGATTCAGGGACAAAGATGCAGGATGTGGTGAGGGCTTTGGGAGGAGGCCATCTGCACATTATTATGAAAAAAGAAGAGGCTTTGATTGTGATGGCTGCCGTCCTTCGTGAGGCCCAGCAGGGCAGTGTTTAATATACCCCCCCACCCCCCCACCCCTTCCTCTCTCTCTCTTTCTCTCTCTCTCTCTCTCCCACTCTCTCTCCTATAACCCTTCCTGTCTGATTTATAGACACAATTAAAAAACACTCACCACCATTTAACATTCACTGGTAATAAAATCAACAGCAGGCGCGCATCCTCTGACAAGGTGCTATTGTTTTGTGGAATCAGCTCATTACCTCCATGTTATCAGATTAACTTTAGTGCCTTTAAACTCAGCTGGGCTTCCCCCAATACTTGCACGGCTGGGAGGTCTTGCTGGAGGCACTGTACGAGCGGCAGGGACAGAGGACTCATTGGTTTTATTCCCAGTGGCTGGTTGCCTGAAGCCCGACTGTAATGAGGAAATGACTAATAAGAGATGGAGAATGGGAAATCTCAGCAGTAATTAGCTGTCTCCTCCTTTCCCCGAAGGAGCGGAACACACCTTTGAAATGTTTCCAGTGAGCTCCTCTGATGTTGTCTTTCACATGCTTTCTACACCCCAGTCACCCAGCACATACGTGTGTGTATATATACACACACATACACACACACAAACACACTTTGAAGAACTAAGTCAAGTTGAGAATACATCCCAGATTTCATTCCAAGTCTCTTTTGAGACAAGCAGGTTCCACTTTTTTTTTTTTTTTTTTACATATGCAGCACGTTACAAAAAGGAAATGTGCTCTTTAACTATACATCGCTACCATTATAATAATCTCTTTTCAAATGATGCAGTGCTCTGAGTCACCGGCAGCTTCCTCAGCGTCCTTGGCTGGTCATGCATGCAGAAGTGAGTTTAGTAAAATATGTCAATAGATGACTCATCTGCAATCAAGATTCACACACACGCACACACACACACACTGATAACGAGGAAGAGAAGAAGACAGCTTAGCTGAGACTGTATTTGTGATTTTTATTTGAGTTAGACTGACCCCTGGGAAAAATGTAGCACCATATAAAGAAATTACATATTTCCATTGTCCTACTTACTATCGCACTCTCCTCCTCCATGCACATTCTGTCACTTCTTTCCTACACACACGGAACAAACACGCACACACACATTTCAATTTTCACATTCATTTTGTGTTTCAATGAGGCCATTGTCACTGCTTGTGAGGAAAAAAAAAACAAAAAACGCTGGCTGTGAGCATTCAATTCAGTTTTTTTCCCATAACGTGAATGTAACTACATTTCTTCATCATAATGTTA
Organism: Scophthalmus maximus; assembly: GCF_022379125.1. Classification (NCBI taxonomy): domain Eukaryota; kingdom Metazoa; phylum Chordata; class Actinopteri; order Pleuronectiformes; family Scophthalmidae; genus Scophthalmus; species Scophthalmus maximus. Next base: position 12,477,399 of record NC_061518.1, read on the forward strand.
AGGGGAAATTTAAAAAAAACCTAGTGGAATTGTGAGGCTGTACCCTGTTCATGCAGGGCTTTTATAAAAAGGGAAACTTGTACTTTCCTCAGGAGGTGAGTCTACCTGTCTGCAGAAGAACAGAGGACTGCGAGACATTCATATGTGCCACAGACCCAAGGTCCTCCGTCTATGTCTCTGACAACCACAGATATTGTAATTTAATTAGGCTCTAGGGCGGCTCGTTGACCAGCTGCACTGCTTCCAGCTCCCTACAGCGGCCCCCGCTCCCTGCTTCATCAAATCTCCTTGCTCAGTTTCGACAATGGGGATGCCCCCCTCACATAACTCTAAATGCTTGATATCACGTCAGTCAAGGGACACAATAGGCGGTTGCAATCGTGTCCCTTGACTGACATGATATCAAGCAAATGAGCCACGTGTGGGGGATTTCTCACGCAGTGGAGCCACAGAACCTGGGTTTGACTAGTGCAAACAGAAAGCTGACATACTGGGGTGTGGATCGGACACCAATCTTTGGACAAGATTTTCTGTGTTGTGTTTATTTGCTTTTTCTCCCAAGAAAAACAGCCAGAAGGTCTGTGTGTGTGAGACATCGTCATTCAGCATAATTCTTGAGGACATAAGGCAGCGAGAGGTTAGAAGGATGCAGTGCAGACGCCTGTTGACGGTGAAATTCTTTTTCTATTTCATACCATCTGCTTTGTTGAGTAATGTTCGCCGTTTCTGTCTTGTGTATGTCTTACCCACTATTCACACACAGTGTGGAGTTTCTGGCAGATATTAGAAAGAGAGTCTGTTCAAACCAGAGTGCCACACAGAAATTATGTTGACAAATTCATTATTTGATCTCTTTCAGCTCTGTATTCTCTTTTGTCTCTACCAACCCCTGAGGGAAATTTTTGGCTCTTTAGTGTCTTAATGCTCCACTAAATTCACCAGCTAGACCGTAATGTGTTTGTTTGCCATTTCGGTACAGAGCAGTAGTTTGTACACCGTTTTTTTTTTTACAGATATAACAACACAATGAGAGCGGTGAGACTAAACCAAAACAGCACTGCTATGAGCCAGACAGATAAACAATGAGCCAGAAATCAACCAAGAGCTGAGGGGGCCTGCAGATTCCAGTGATAAGTAACCCCTCTCCCATTGCCTTTGATACTTTGTCATAATAAAAATATATTGATTATAGCTGTTTTGAAGATAATCATATTATAAAGCTAGTACTCTCCCAATCCAAACCAAAACCAAAATAAATGACATTCTACTTATCAATGGAAGAATAAAACAAGACATGAGGAGTGGGTGGGGCCAGTTTTTCCTTTGGACCCTTCTCAGTATAAGATTCTCCAAGTACTGGCTGAATTCAGAAAATCATAGATTATTATGCTACAAGAATAATAACTGCACTGTATAACAAGAATGACATGTTTTGATATGGGTGTGTAATAGCTGTACGTATTGTAATGGCTGCTCAGGGATTGTTAGAGGATGTACAGTATAATGCAAGGCTCTTCAGAGACTTTGCTGATTTTCAGGTCCATCATCATGATTTGCAATTATGTCTTAACTAGGTTAAATGGGCTCATGTACACACTCATGGTGATTGTGGGAGTCAGCGTAAGGACCGTGCGCATATTGTGCACAATTTCACAGTGATTATGATTCATCTACTGAAACTGAGTTGGTGGTGCAGTTAAGCATTTAGGTTTCATGGTTAGAGTGCACTGAATAAATTATCATGTGCAATTTTTGCCCAGCTGCAAATTTTCATGTGACCTCATATTGAAGAAACAAATTCAACAAGACCACCACCGAAAATTATTATAAATGATGGTGATATTATACTTGAAAGTGAAAATATACATATCTATCTGAACATTTTGCAATGAAGAAAAACATCTTCTATGCCCTAGTTGGTTATTAAATTGTCCTGTTCTCACAGATAAGTGGGCAACAGCGTGACCTCATGTTCAGACATTTCGAGATGCACAGGAAAATGTCACCCGTGTCAGGTCCTTTGAATAAAGGAGCTTTTTTCCGACACACAGTTAAAAGTCACAGAGTGACAAATCTGTTGTAGACAAGCAAGAAATTCTGCAGTTTCTCCGCTGACAGTACTCTCAGTCTTGGCACCTTGCAACTGAAGCATACAATGGGTGTTTAGATAAAGTAGATTTATTAACAATGTAAATCACAAAATAATTCTGGTGTTGATTTACACAAACACAAACAACACAAAATTGTGTTGAACATGATCGATGGATGATATTTAACGGAATTCAGACGTAGTTTTTCTGTGAAGCAGCAGAATTAGGTGACAAGCCAGATAAATAATCAAAGCTCTTCGCTGTAGTTATTGAGAAATATGCTTCCCATGCCAACTAGAAATTGTTTATATACAACAACTACAACAAACGTAATTGGAAGAGACATAATGTTGAGAACAAAACTAAAACAAATGCAAATGATGACGAACACAATGACGAAGCAATGTATCTGGAAAATTACAAAAACTACTAAACTCTTTTCCTGGCACTGAACATACCAGAAATATTTTTTAACTGACAACTTCATTTATTTCCTCCATAAGATCACGTCTTTCAATACAATATCTACTTGTGACATATCTTCTTTTTATGGTTATATTTCATGCAACAAAGGTTAAGGAAATATTGGGGTCTTGGTTTTGTACAGAAAAAGTTTTCAGTGACTTGAGAGAAGTTTAAAAAATTTCAACTAATACCATGATCTTTCATTTTACTTATTAAAAAAGCTCTGGAACTCTGGACTCCAAAAACCTTTGAAAATAGAACAAATATTGATTTCTTTTGTCAGCCAAACATAGTAATATACATACAAATTGTAGGAGACAGGGTTGTCTTCAGAGACAAACTGTGTGCTGTCTTATCAGAAAATGACATCTCTTATGGACTAAAATGCAACTATGGGACTTTCAGCTGCAGTGTGCATCTGTAATTTAACCACAAACTAGTCACAGATTAGGAGAACAATTCCATTTCCTATGGAAAAGCAAATGATTAATTTCATTTTTATGCTGAAATTTGAGTGACATTAAACATGAAATAATAAAGATATTGAATTCAGAGGCTTGTATGTGTCAGTCTGAACGGATATTTCAAAGTGTCCTCCTGGGCGATGTCATTGAAGTCCTTTTTTGTCCTAGTGAGCTGTATTGACCCATGAGGTCACATTGAGATGCAAGATCTTCAACATTTATTGATCTTTTTCAAGAGAAGAGCCAGTCATATTCACAATGAGTCACAAAACAACACTAAAATTTGTCTTAATTGGATTTATGAAGATTTTATTCTGATGAATGAGACCACTGATCAAAAAAAGTAATCTCGTCTCTGTCTCTGATTGGCTCTTTTATCAGATTCTGTGTATTTTTCCTGATGTTGAGTGGAAATGTTAGTTATCTCACTGGACTCATGAGACAGTTTTCTATCGATTAGTGATGTCATTTAAAATCATAACTCTTTTGCGATGTTACATCAGTATACTGTGGCTTAAAAATGTATTGATCTGTGTTATCTCTTAAGACCTTCACCCCTACCGTCCTCCCTGGTGGGCTATTGTTGTAATCCTAATTGTAATCTCTCGTTTCATGTCATCCAAATGAGCTGATGAGTGTTATGGTGCAAGAACCAAATGCAAAAGCAGGAAGGGGCGTTTAATTACTTTAATATGAAAAACACTGGCTTACAGCCTGGTGGTTGGAAAAACTTGGAATCCACCGACAGTAAATAACAAACAAAACTCTGAACACCAGAGAATAACTCAGGTTATCAATTTTATTAAGATGAAATTCTCTAATAAATGTAAACACATGTAAGCTAACAGTTATGTACCAGAGGCAGGATGCATTATTTTTCACCAGTTTTCTTACTGGATTCATGATGGATGCCTTCAACCGACAGTGAAGGCTGGGCAATGTGAGAAACAATGTTACACTTCAATTCAAGCTTTAATAACTCATAATTATACTTTGAGTTATTATATTCTTACTGAATTTCATTTGGAGAAGAATATCCACTAAATGTGTGGAATGAATGGATTTTAGCAGCTTGTTAACAGATACCTGTCACTCACACAGTTAATGTGTCTGGTTTAAGAGGATTATAAATCAATCATTCAACTAACCCAATCAATACCTTAAGCCACACTTCAAGAGACGCCTCAATACTCTCTGAACTGATGCTTCTGAAAAGGATCTAAACCGCTTTTTTGTATTTGTCATATGTCAGTGGGGGTATTACATTTTTGTGGTTGTATTCTGTACTTTTAGTATTTTAACAATGATACAGAAATACAAGAGCGTTGGTTCCTCTACTTTATACCAGAGAGAGAGAAATTAACAGCTAAAAAAGCTCAAGTGTTGTAACCCAAAATCCCTGTTTTTGAATAATTGAGCAATTTTCAGCCTCCAGTGGTTCACGTCTCTGTGGGAGATAAATTGACTTAATTTTGTCCAGTGCTCAGCCTGCATGGTTGCCCAACCAAGAAACGCACGGAGAAAACTACAAGGAAAGTGACACTGACAATTCTTCTTCTATTAATGCCTCAGTAAAAATGGAGATCTGGAGGTTCCTTTTTCACAACTGGAAGCAGTCTTATTTAGATTCTTATTTAAATTCAGAATCTGTTTACTAGAAATGCAAAGTAATTTTCTTTTCTTATTAACTCCTGCCAAAGTAAATTGTACTTTTGTACATTATGTAAGTCGTTTCCTTCTCCAAGGCAAAGTAAAGACATTCATAGAGTAAGCCCTAAAGTATAATATGTAGTATAATTACGTTGATGGTATTATCTATAATCACCAATCCATTCATATCCAGTATCAAGATTAATATATATCCATATTAAGATTATTTACTGGTTAAAAAGAACTAACGTGCAGTACTATAAATCCCTAAGTGCTTTATGTTACTGAAAATATACTATTAAAATTATATTAAAGGTGGCTGAGTTAAAATCACAGCAACAACAAATACATTGGGACAGAGATACACAAAACAGAAACCGAATTTCCAAACACAGACGAGGAAATGAGCCAATAAAAGCAATAAATGAAATGGAGCAGCTATTCACACAGACAAACTGAAAGCGTTTCTGAATAAAAACGCTTTAAGCGGTTACATGAAGATGTCACCACAGTCTGGGGATTGCAGCGACAGGGGAAGGGCGTGCAACAGCTTGAAACGCACAGTCACCTCGGGTTTCATAGTGAGTTTGAGGGACAGCCAGTAAATAAGCCTGGAGTCTGGTTTGTGACCTGGACTGGGCTGAAATGTTAAATGATCACAGGCTATGAAGCAAATTGTAATTTCTTAATTTGATCACTGATTTGGCTACACAGAAAACTGGGACTTTTCTTATAGAGTAAATTTCTTTTCACTCAGTAAAACTGAGGAGCTGAAACAGAGATAATTGTAATGTGATAAAGTGGGGAGAATTATCTCTGCCCAGATGGGACTTGATCTCGGTCACAACAATGAGACTGTAATTGCTAATTATCATGAGCGCAGGCACAGGTTCTACATTGTTCTGCTGACCTTTTTTTTGATTCAAATTACGAAAGTCTCTCACACTGGCAGATTTTTGTGTTTGTACGATCATTTTTTTGTCCCATTGTCATTTCTTGAACAAAGCAAATGTTATTACTGGACTCAGAACTATTGCAACAGATGCACTGGACACTTTGTTTGATAAAATGTACAACCATGGTAGCCTGGCGTAGCCACACTAATACTCAAATATGTAGTAGTCTGGGACCTCTCGGTTCATTTTCTATTTCCAAGAGATGTTACCAACGGACGTAGACAAATCATGTGACGTCTGTTGAGCCATGCGAAAATGTCAACAGACTAAAGCATGCGAGCGAGATGCTATATTTGACAAAATGCCATGTATTTTGGGTGGGGTTATTGTAGCCAGATTGTACCCAAGTTTGTGTTACTGGGGGCCCACAACAGAGTGAGTAATGATGTAATGTGATCAGACTTTTGGGTCTGAGAGGATGAAGGAGACAGACAGAGAAAAGAGGATAAATGTATGTATTTCACAGTGAGACTGTCACTTTGTTTGTCTTTGTTTGTCATCTGATGAATAGTGGGCAGGTGTTGTCAGTGACAGGGCCACACTGTCTACAACTAACAATCAGGACACACGCTAAATGTTTGTGAGACAAATGCTCCCCAACAGACGGTAACTAATATTTATTTTGTGCTTTCCACAAGACAGAACATCCAGTCCTAACCAAGCACATCCATTGTGGTAGCAAAGCACTGCTTACATTTTTCCCTTGATGTCCCTGAGCAATGTCTGAGGGGAATTTCAAAACAACACATTTTGTTTTAATGGGCACTGATAGTATCTGCCTCTAACTGCGCATCCATGACAGTGGTGTCATCTATCAGAAGTGACAAAGTGGATAAATACATCTGTCACTATTGTTCTGTGGAACATACCACAAAAGAGCATCTCTATTAATCACATGTCCTCCCTATCGCAGGAGATACCACTGGTTATTGCAACTACAAACTATAATCAACGGCCGACTGAAAAAAAAAATTTTGAAAGCCATAATCTGTTATTGTCTGTGGTCTGCAATGATACTCCGAAGCATTTAGACGGGATTCACTATTTACAATGCTTGCATTGCATTTGGTAAAATGATAACATTGATGAAAAGTGTAGATAATCTGAAAATGGAGCATATTTAGCATTTTTGGATACAACAACAAAATTTTGAATTTGACAAAACAATCTCAGGTGGACAACTTCCCTGGGAGCTCTGAGAAAAACAGTACCTGCGTCCATACTGACGCCTTGCTGCGGCTGCGTCCTTACGACAGTGATCAAACAATAAAGCCAGCTTGAACTGCTCTGGGTTAACGTTATCTGATGCTTTTTAAAACCAAGACATGAGACGGCTATAAATTCTTAATTGAGTGATATTTATACATCAATACTAACCTTTAGCCAGTTCTACACTTTGCGATTGTTCAATCAGTAGCACAGCTGATAGTCAGCAGACAACATAAATTACACCTGTAACATTCATGCTTTTTGTTATTACAGTCAGGCCGATGAATTCTGTCCCCTATATGGTGAAATCCATGGAAGTCTCGAAATGGAGGTGGACTTGCGCAGACCCACACCACATCCTGTGCATACACGTGAATTGGGTTTTGTTTCAGTTGGAGAGGGATCTGATATTTACGTCTGCAGACGGTATCATGTGGTGTCATTGAGTGAAACTATAGAGGTAATATCTTCTATCGCGCTGCGTGTGCTGTGTGGCCTGTGTCCTTTCGATTTTTTTGAAGGAGAGGCACTGAGTGCAGGAAATAACTAAATAGATTTTCCCTCTTCGTTCACTCATGCTACTTTAAAATTCAGAAAACTATCAAAGATATGCTGTTTTATGTGAGAAATAAAAGGAGGTTAGATGTTTTATTTTTATGTCTCTCTATCAATCTTACTGTAAAAATGTAAACATGTTGTAAAAGTAGAAGGTGTACAGAGATTAGATTCACGCGGTTTGTTTGATTAATCCCTGCAGCATGTCTTTTATTATACTGGGCCACCTCTGCAACCGAGGGTTAACCCTCTCTTTTCAGCATGAACACTAATATAGATTTATAATGCTGACAGCCATAAACTGTCGGGGGAGGAGTGGGTGAGGCACAGAAACAGTTCATAGTCCATTAGGAGTTTGATAATGGTTTGGTCGGTGCATTAAATGTTTGCCCATGTGTATGTGCTGGAAAAAATAAGAGCTTCACCTGGGAGAGTCTGCTGTGATTTTATTCTATTGTCCCTTGTTTCATCCCACGTGAGCACTTATTACTGCAGTCTCACTGTTTTACATAATCGAAATGTCCTGATGGGAGTGAAGGGGTTCAAGTCACCTTTTTGATTAAAGATTAACCTGGAGACCAATTGGAAAAGACAGTAGCCTTTGTGTCAACAAAAAAGCCTGGATTTCTCTCTGCCCAATCTGGATTGTATGCTGTAAATGTTTGTGTACGATACAATACGATATACTTGTCTTGGACTCAGTGCTGCACAGATACTGCAATGTGCCCCTAATACTTTGAATGTTCAGTACAAGACATTGTAATGGCAAATGCCTACTGTATTCTACAGGCACAGAAACAAACACAGGTCAAATGTGTTAGTAAGAGGAGAAACAGAGAAAACATGGCTGACCATTGTTGTTGGCAGGTCCAGAGTGTGTTTTAATCAGCCCCTCCAATCGATTACTGCGGCCTGATCGTCAGCAGTTTATATACTTTTTTCACCTGGGTCGATCCAAATGTGTGCGAAAGAACGTTAGACGAAACTCTTTGAAATTAACTTTTTTTGCCACGATAGCGGCACAGCTCTAGGCAAAACAATGGTTGGCCAATCACTTTGGTCAAAGCTCAACAATCCATAATATAACCTGGATTGCCTTCAGTTTTTGTGCAGGTATCCATGGTTACAGATGAGGAATCTAAATCTGACTTTTTCCAGTGCCACCACGTTTCATGGAATTTGAAAGTTCAGAACAAAATTTCCAAATATCTCCCAAACTATTATTATTCCCATGAAGCGTGCTGGTTAGTGCTTTCTATTTAATGTTACCATGGGGAACATGTTAGGTCAAATGCCCAATTAGACCCTCTGTGAGCTGACTGTAGACGTTTGTTGAAAGTAATGGCAGCAGGCAACTCTCACATCTTAATTTATATAGTATTTGTGACTCAGGCCAACTGGTTCCAGCTCGATGGCAACAAGAGAAATAAAGAAGCCCATGTTGTCCAGGTGCCCAGTAATTTTGATTCAGCTGTACGTTGCACAAGGTTTGCTTCGTTTGTTGCCTGGTACAACTCTATTTCAGCTGCCTGGAACACACTCTCATGCCTTCAGTCACTGTTACTGGCTGTGTTTCACTGGGGACAATTCATACAGATCAAATTCCTGCTTACTCTGGACAATCAATCAGCACTAGTTGTGAGGGATTCCTCCTTATCCCGGTGAGCTTTAAACCAGTCAGAGCACTGAATTGCTGATAAAGTAGGTTTGAGATTTCTGCAGGTCTTCTCATCCTGGATTAAGTGTCCGTGCTTTTGGTACTTATACTGCCCGACTGGCTACATGGCTGAACATAACCCTCACATTTCCCCATATCCCCGTTGTTATTTAATTTAAAAGTTCAGCGTTCTCATTTTCCTTTTAATGGAATCAGCTTCTTTTTGTGCAAATGTATTGAAACATCCCAAAAGATAGGGTTTTGTAGAAAAAATATGCTCAACATCCAAGAGATGTTATTATAGTTATATGTCTGAGATTATAAACATTAATATGCAACAATTTTCTCAATGAACTCTCTATGTATGTGTTGGGATATGAGGTTCTCTGCTTTTTGTTTTGATTGCCGTTCGGGGCACGAGTTCACGTCAGTGTGTGTGCACGTTAGTGCGTGTGCATTAGGGCATGTGAGGTCGTCGGCCCTCCCCCATCTTTACAAAGTGAGATGGCCCAGCTCTGATTGGCAGTGATGTAAACATGGCCCCGGCGTGGACACTCACACTTTCACCCTATTTGCACACTGTGACGTCTTTCACATACTCTGTAAACACACCTGTCACCAGCCAGAACACGGTGGGCTCAAACCTGCTACACCGTCACCGTCTTCACTCACTCTCGCAGCCCCGAGCGCAGCACGATCAGGTTTTAAAAACTTTTACTGTCTGAGACATCTCACATGGAAGTTCCAACACTGAAAGAAGCTCCAACCCATGGAGACGTGGAGGACCAATTATACCAGTCTGCCTGTCAGCAAGCCGGCTTTATTTATTGAATCACTTAATTAAGGTTGTGCTCCTGGTAATGTGTCTCGGGCGGTTTTCATTGGGCTTGTCACCTTGCTGAGAAAACGAAGAGAGTGGGCGTTGTGGCCAAAACGAGGCCAAATGTTGCAGACAAAGCGTTTTTCTTTTGGTCTGAGGTGCTGGTGCTAGTACGACATCTAGTGACAGTGCATACGATATGTATAACCTCTAAGTTATGGCCCTTAAGTTAGTTTTTTTGCCTGTACAACAATGCTCTGATCAATGTCATTGACTGAAGAGCAGATGTGGAGCGAGCTCAATATGTCCTGTCCTGTCTGTCTCTTCTATCACTATTCTCCGGCCTCATTGACTGCCTGGGAGATAAAGTGTCACTTTGAATGGACAGAAAGGCATCTACTATATGAAGGTGTAATACCACATTTAAACCGCACCATCCAAATGTGATATCTTTATACATGTTCACATTTGTTTCCTTGTTTTTATTAAGCTTTCCCAGGACACAAGAGGTTTAACCGAAATAAACCTGGGATGAAAATATTCAACACAGTTCAAGAGTCAACCCTCATGATGTTAAAGAGTCTGTAGACGGGTTACTTGGAGCTGGAAGGCTTTGGTCCCTCCGGGCTTTGTCAGCCCACCAGAATTCATGCAAAGCAGGAATCCTCAGGGCCCTGAGGAGTCAATGACCTCCACAGTTCCACCCTGGAAAAAGAAAAAAAAAACTTAGAACAAGTCGCTTCCAGGTGCAGCATGGAGTTACACAGTCCCTTGAATCATGAAGCCAAATAACACAGATGTTGCGGTTCATCTCTGCTCTGTTGACCATTAATTAAAAATGGTATTGGAATATTCCTTAAACATTTGTCCAGTGTTGTTTCCTAATTCTTAACTCTTCAAACTAATTTCTGCGATAACATGCTTACACTGAGTAAAATATTAAAGCCAAAAACATGTTTTCCATGGTTCTAATGCGTAAAAAGAAAAACCCAGGATGGTTTCAGCATCATTTTACACATTTCTCCCCTACACTTTGTGGATAGTATCATATTTGGGATTTTTAATTTAGCATAATGGTCTTTTACCTTGAACAATGCCTTTCTGCAAAGCATGTGGACAATGCACTTGAAGCTTTCAAAGCTCACAACCACATTACTGCACAATGGTAACGTAACAAAAGAAAAATTTATGACATACTGTATCTCAAGCAAGTTTCATGTCTCTGCAAATTGGTTTAGCGCAGTGGTGTGCTGAAGTGGATAATAGCTCTTTGGAAAATAGGAAATCAATGTAAGTCTTAAAACTTGGTATGGTGGTATGTGCTTAGAAATTGGTCAGCGGTAAAAGCCTCAATCTATTATTGGTGTATACCTTTCTGCATCAATGGCTGTTTGTGTAAGAGCTAATATGCAATGTGTCTATTATAATCTTTTAATACTCTGCTACGTTGTTTTTTTTCTTTACTTATCATTTGACCTGCAGGTTGTTTGAGGTCAGGATGCAGAAGCCACCTGGGACCAGGCTGACCCACAGTCAGAAAGGTCACCAGCACAAACACCCAGCAACCAGCCGTGAATAATAATACTTTGGCGCAAAGTTTTCCTGAGACCAATTTGTGTTCTGAAGTGGATGTTGGCTGATGGGCATTGCTTATTACGAAGCATTTATGAGCATCAGTGTGAGTTCTGTGTGGTATGTTTGAAATTACAATAGCCACACAGAACTTTGAGAAAGACCATAAGGAACTCTATAGTTTGATAAAGTCTAAAACTGAGCTGCATATCTTTAGAATTCCGTGGCCCACCTGGCGATATTTCAAAATCATCATAGTTGAAATCCCTTCACTCATGTCTTATCACCCTTCTGCCGAATAATCTACAAAGTCAAATATTTCATAATGGAGATGCTCAATCCTCCTAAATGTCATGTCTGTATATGAGGGAGTGGCACCTTTAAGTTAATACCGCTGGTCTTTTGTGACTTGCAGTAAGGTTAACCATTCTGCCATCAAAGAGCCTTGCAAGTAACAAACATTTAAGGTTGTGCAAAAATACAAATCGACAGATTGACTAATGTTTACAGATTATTCATACAGATTGACTAATGTTTACAGATTATTCATACAGTGATGAGTAATATTTCTATTTTTGCATCTACTGCAGTGAAATGAACATCACCAGAGGAACTCATGTGGAAAGAATAAAGGCAACTTATACAATATTAACACATATCTTCTTCATTTGCTTGAACAAGAGATGAGACATTGTCAATCTTGTTTTTTATGAACTTGTATTGCACTTATTTGGGTTTGCTGCTAGAGGTTCTGCTTTGGTGTACAGGGGAGGGAGGTAGATGTACAAAACAGCTTTTGAATTCATTCTCTTCAATGCTGTGTATATTGAAGCCTCTGTGAAAATACCTGACATGTAGGACAGGGTTGATAGCGATCCTTGTGATCCTACAAGTTTCCCATGAATGTAAACATGAACTCCTCTTAAAGCACCCTATAAGATATTTAATGCGCTTGAAGAAGAGAATTGAGAAGAGGCAGAAAGTATCCAGCAATTTCTCAAAATCCTGAAAAAGTGACACTGTCTTCGCCAGAAAAATTGTTTATATGCCTAAAATTGGCGTTGCTGACTGCCAGCATTACTATCTTTTAATATTTGAAGTATTTTTCTCCCACAAACCACAGTGATTGAAAGATCAGAAAGTATCTCATTTGAATGTGTTTTTTAAACAAGACTTGTTTTGGAGGGGCGAAGATAAACTGTCTGAAATGTGTCCTGTAGTTGTAGAAATGTCATTTTTTATTAAACAACATATTGGACAGTTGAAGCAATGACAGGAGAAAATGTGAGACATGGTCATAACTGTCACAACGCTTCTTTCCTTTGCTTTTTGTGTTCTTCAGATACTCAGGCCAAGGCCTACAGCATTGTTAAAGGTGATGTGATGTGTCTCCAGCATTTGAAAAAATCCATCCCTGAAGTTCTCTCTATTACTCGCCCTGGCAAAAAACGACTTCCACCTAAGTGTTGCCTCGTACCGATGTGTCTGACGTCCTGAAATATTGAACTGATGTTTAATCACTGCCACAGAGATGATGTCACGATTATGCCATTTTCCATCAGGACACTGAGTCATGGAATATGATATATTTGGACTGAGAAGCTTAAGCTGTTTACCAACTGAAAAAACAATGTTACTACTAGATTAAGCTGGTTTATTTGCTGAATTTATTATTTCTCATAATTTTTGCACAGAAGCACCAGGACATTTTTTCATTATCAAATTGTATTAATTAAATAGTGATACATAAAAGAAAGGTTTTAACAATGAAATTGTGGACACCTATAATCTACCAAAATAGCTCCCCGACTTCAGCTGACCTGCTGTAACCTGACTGAGCCATGAGCCAATGGGACATTTTTTTACCCTGAACAATAAATATTTTTAGAAAAACAAATTGAGTGAAAACGGATTCAGTAAAGACCATTTGGTTTTGCAGTAACCGTACAAAATGTACCCTAGGGCTAGTAAAAGTAATGGTGTATTAATTTAACTTTGATGAATGCCTTTGGTCTTAACAACTGAGAAAAAAAAGTTATATCTGGCGAAGTCCTAAACTCTAAGATAGAGATAGAGAAATAAAGCATTAGGTATTTGATTTCACTGTCAATGTCGACTGCTACAACCGTGTTCTTGAAATTAGCATGATGGATTCGCCATTGGCTGAAAAACAACTGTATTTTTTACTCACTTTTAACAACTTTTTTGTGTTTTAATGAAAATCAACCTCCTTCTAAGATGGATCTGAAATCTCGATGTCCTCCCTCTGCCTTTATAACCAACTCCAACCTCTTTGGGTTCCCTCTGAGCAGCTTTTGTATCATAATTTCAACCCACTCTTCATGGCATATATTTGTTCGAAGTCTACCAGATTCCTTGGCAGCCTCCCATGAACGACCTTCTTCAAATCTATCCACAGGTTATCTTTTATTATTTAAGTCTGCAGACTGGGGAGACCATGGCAACACTTTCATTTTTAAACCATTCATGAGCTGATGCTTTGGACCATTGTCTTGTTGAAGGATCCACCGGCTCTTCCTTTTTAGCCTTTTGACTGATGCTAAGAGGCCTCCATTCAAAAATCTGTTGATATTGGCCAGCGTTCATTCTTCCCTCCAGTACTCCAGTACTGGATGCAGACATACACCCTCAAAACATCAGCAAGCCTCCACCATGTGTAACTGAGGGAATGGTGTCCCTTTCCTCATAGGCAGAGTATATTTCTCATTACACTTACTAATAATGACCAAAATAGTTCAACCTGTGCAGACGCTAGAGTCTTAAAGTGTCCATTTCCATTTCTACTTTAGGTTCTATCGAGTTGGTCTCTATCATCCCTAAAGGCTTTGAAATATTTTTGTATCACTCTCCAGCTTCATGAAAGTTTAGCAATTTCCTTGTCTTCTGACAGCTGCTTCCCATATTCCATTGTTCTTGTTTCACTCAGCAAACTGTTTGAGACTGCTCCTGGAGATCTACCCACTCACAAACATAAAATTCAGATCCTACTTTAACACACGCAGTGCCACTAATCAAGCATCAAGTGCTGACAATGTTTTAGATACCCGATCTTATATATTAAAAGTTTATCACCTGGAGGGGTTATCAAAAGGGAAGTTAACTTTTGAGATTGCTGATCTGCTGAGATTTTGACTTGGACTCAGCTATTTCGCCAATGAGGCCATACCATAAAAGCTTTTCAGAGGGGAAACATATTCAAATGCTTAAATGGTATTTTAATGAGTTAATTAGTTGCAAAAAGAAGAAGAAGAAAAAACAAAGTGATGGGTCTCCACTGGCTTTCAGAGTAGAAAAGATAAAGAAAGTAAGAGGAGATTTAGCTCTGCTTGTAGCTAAAAGTAAATATATTGATCATTATTGCAGCAGTTTCTGACAAAGTGCTGTGTGTGTGTGTGTGTGTGTGTGTGTGTGTGTGTGTGTGCGTGTGTCACCTTGCAAATATATTTCCAGTGGCTGTGAATCATTCTGTCAGAATAAATGAGTTATCTGATAATTAGTGTTACTGCATCATCATGCACTCATTGGTCAGTGGCAGACAGCTCAATCTCTCACATTCCTCTGTGGTTCCTCTCTCATTCCACTTTCACTCTCAACGTTGTTCATTATTTTTTCTTTTTTGTTCCACTGGATTAATCTTAGTATTTTATGTGATGAGATTTGAATATGATTCATTTTCTAGCTGCAGCACTGATCCTGATTGATTACACACATCATGCATAGCAACCCTGTTTAGTTCCTCTATTACGGACAACATTCCTGTTCATAATATTTGTATTTTCTGCTTTCCAGATGATTGTTATGATACAGCAACAATTTGTGATGTGTGCAAAATATTTGCAAGGAGTACTCGGGTAAGTACAGGGTGATACATTTTGGTTTGGTGTGAAATTGTTGCACAGTAATTGATTAAAATTCCATCTGAAATGGCTGTTTTTGTTTGAAGCATCTTAGCCTTAAAAGTGCACATCCATATATTTGCCCTTCAAATTGAAAGTTGCATTAACTTTCTTCAAAACCTTCAAATAGGGAGGGTCCATACTTTCAGTTTTGGAAAATACAATGAAAGGTAATGACACAGCTTTTTCTTTCCAAAAGCAATAATGACCTTAAATGCACTCTTTTTAATTTTACGTTGAGAGACAGAGAGAGAGAGAGATTAATGTTAACAGCAGATAAGGCCGACAATTTCACAGCAAGAGTGGGGCGGCAATGTTAACCCTGTAGAAGGTGCCTAGTGTAGGTACAGGAGGAAGCCCAAGTAGCTGCAGCACAAATGTCCCTCAGTGTGACACTCCTCAAAAATTGGAGATACCCAAAGTCAAATGTTATTTTACAGGCGGAACCTGGACGCCCATCAGCCTGTATCCCTGTGAGGTGGTATCTATACCTCAGTTTGACAAGGATTAATCCTTCCTGGGACAAAGTAGTCTGACATCAGGAAGCAGTTTCATCTACCCCTGGCTGTGAGGTGAAGACAGCCAAACAAATTGTGTGAAAAACAAAAGAAAATAAACACTTTGTAAGAAATGATAGGTTTGGCCACATGGTAGTTCCAGGACCATCAGAGTTTCAATGCAAAAAGTGTCTGTTGGCGGACAGGGCATGAAGCTCTCAAATGCAACCGCGAGGAGAAAGGCAGTGTCGTTGGGTTCCAGGGGCTCAAATGTTGGAAAACATTTCTAGGCTGAATGGCAAATTCCATGAAGACACTGGTGCAGCATGTGTCTCAGTCATCCATGTAATGCCTGATGAAGAATGTTTTGGAAAAAATGTTCTGTTTTCAAAGTACTACAGTCTGAAGCACTACACTGAAGAAATAAAGAAGAAATGGCGCTCAGTATATGCATACCACCGCCAAGGCCCAACAGTCCCCTTCAATTCAATCAAGATGCACCAAATTGCACACACTCATATATATCAGTCCCCTAGATATGTGGCACTTTTTTCATCAGTATCCATTTAATATTCCCAGGGAAATTGATGAAAAATCTTGCGTTCCACCCCATGTATTGGGTTCATCTTGGCCCATGTCCAATCCTTACATCAAGTTTAGGAGAAATCTGTTTAGTAGTTTTTTTTCAAATAAACAAACAAACAAACAAACAAACGGACAGGGGTGAAAACATAACCTCCTCTTTGTGGAGGTAATAAACTGTTTTAAACTCTACTTATTGTATGTTTTGTTTAGTAGCTTCTATCCTTTTCTGTTCTCTCAAACCAAGAGAATATAATCATGAAATGGAAAAAAAATTGAATCATGAATGCAAATGAACCTATACTAATTTTTTCTGTTTAATCTCATATTCTTTTTAGCAGCACCATAGCTCTGATGAATCACAGGTGGTGGTGAAGTGGAAATGACGGTAAATGTAGAGGATGAAAGAGAGTTGTCGAGTCGGTGACACATGGGATGCAGCACCAGCCAAAAAACACATTTCTCGCTCTGTGCCAGTGTGCCCATACTGAAACCTCCATTTGACAGACATGAGGCTGCCAACATCCATATTCAATATCACCATGGCTGCCACAGTATTGTTGCGTTTATGATTCAGTAAAGGACTGGTTGTTGGAATATAAGCTCCAGATAAAATCTGTGCTTCACCTGTACATTGCAAAGATACAGCAGATAAGGTAGGCAGCAGAAAACCCATCAAAACTAAATGGGGGAAAAAAGTATGTCATGTTAGTTTGTGTCAACAAGAGCTGAGTGTGTAAAGGTTATATTACAGTACAACATGAATAAAAAATGAATCAAAAGATGCTCTCCATGCTGCAGAGCTGTGTACAGACAAAGCGTTGCATGCACATAAAGGGTATGCCGGTCCTTGAGTATATTTTTACCAGTATGTCCTTGAGAAAATTAAAAGGATAAATAATTTAAAACTTCTGAAAACTTCACTTCTTTATGTCTGACTATAATAAATGGATTTGAGGCCCAAACATTCCCATATCACCCAAGTAATATTTCCTAAGAAGAGGGTGGTATACACATATGAACAATATTCATCCAGCTGGGTAGAAAAATATTCCATCAGGAAAGCATTGTGTAAGAACCTTTGCCACCTCTGAGATTTTTGAAACACGTCAAATTAATTAATTCAATGCCTACAAACCTGGTTCTTCTGGATGGAACAAAGTGACCTCCCATTTTTTATGATCCACCAAGGTCCCAACGAACACAGGACAGTCTGTTCTCTCAGCGGGTCAGACAGCCTGCGGTTTGTTGCAGCCTGAAAGAAAAAGATAGAAAAAGAAAAAAGAAGAAGAAGAAAAAAAAAGACGGATAGAGTTAGAATGAAGAAAATAAAGAAAATAAATCTGGTCACTTATCAAGCAGAAAAGTAGATTAGGCAAACAATTTATTACACTGACAAGCGACCTCTTAATAATGGGCTGACAATTCCATAATATGTAACTGTCAACCACATGATAATAGGCCCATGTCAGTCTTCGTGTTATTTCGCTTTTTTTAAGTGATAGAGTATGCAGCGATTTGTAATGTTTGGATACCAGAAATGTATCTTTCCTTTTTCCTCTTTACAAACTAAGACAGCAGCTACATGCTGATACTGAACAGGACACCAATATGTGAATGGCAAACAAGCCACGTGTGAAGATAAAATCCCACAGGATTCTCCTGCAAGCACCTGCCCATACATAGATAAACCCCCGTGAATCCAGAACAGGAGGGGATGTAGACAGAGGGGGAGGGGGAGAACGGATGGGAGGGAGGGAGGGATATATGCTTTTCATGAGTGTAGTGCTCTATCATTCAGCAAGGAGAGTTGGTGAAATGTAACATGTAAAATAGAAAAATTAATAGAGCTCAACATCTGATCTTTGAATATTTCAAATGTGACCTGATTAGCTGCAGTGATGAGCCAATGAACAATAATCAAACACAGCATGCAACTGACCACATAAGCAACCCACTGACGGGAAATAGCACCACTCTAGATGTGGTGATTCTGCCTGATAGTCTGCCAGCACAACAGAAATAGCTCAATAACTGTTACATGGACTGCAGTGAAATGTTCTACGCAGATCTTACTTTTCCAGCCACCTCCCAAATGAATACAGTTGCACGTTGTGAACCAGAGCGCATATTTTAAACATTGAGCACCACGGATTATTCAGTCTTGAGACGCCCATGACCTCTTTCTTGACCTGTAACCACTTTGCTGACTGTGCAGATCAATTAGATACCTCCCAAACTCAAATATATCTTCTAAAGGGTTTTCCTACTCACACATGCGCACACACAAACAAACACAGACGCACAAACAGTGGCTGATAAAATCGGATTTTCTGTTAGTGTGGTGAAAAAAGAGACTTTACCTGCAGTGGTACTGAATAACTGCTCATTATTATGCTTGACAGCAGTCCTGAGGCCAGAGATAAAAAAAGTTGACAGTGTGTGCATTGCATTGATTTTGTTTTTGATCTCCTCATGAGGTCTTGAAAATGTGAGATAAACCATTCTTTAACCAATGTTATACTTGAGTATGTTATTTTTAGAACAAGAATTCAGAAGTAACACACAAGTTAGCCCCAATACTGTAATTTTGATTTGTGATGGCTCTATGATTATTTATTAAAAATCTGTCGTTGTTGTTGTTGTTGTTGTTGTTGTTGTTGTTGTTGTTGTTGTTGTTCAAGAACAGCACATCGGGCAGTTATTGGCGTAAATGTAATGCACAACCTTTTCAGGTACAATTTTCATTCGGTGGTATCATTGTCATTCACTGCGTGTTACTCAGCATCAGGGGCTTACGCACGCACGGGCGACGTCATGTAATAAGCATTTCCCTGCACAATCAACAGGAACCAGTTGGTAAAAAGAGGAAAGTGAAAGTGCAGAGAGGAGAGTGCAGTCACGGAGGAGAGTTTGGTCATGTAACAGGGTTTTATGCAAAATACATAGGTCAAAGTTTTTACAATTTGAAGGGTGCCTTACCTATCATTACTGCAGGACGGCTGCCAACATAGTTATTCTATCCTCTCTGCTCTGACCTCTTTTGTCGCACCTCGACATGATGTCAAAGATCTGGGTGATGTCGTGTGCATTTTGTATATGCAATATTTTCACCTCCTATAAACTCCATATACTCTGTATATTAGAGCATGTTTTGGGCTATTCACCATCACAAAAATTAAATGTATCATCTCAATGTTGTGCTTTATTGAAAATGAACAATATTTTATGGCTTAAATAATTTAATCCAAGGATGTGCTGTACATGAAGATAAAAGCACAATAAATGTCGAACTTACTTTCAAATTCAGACCCTAAATTCAGACACAAAGTTTTATTACTGCAGTTACACGGTCAGTTTTATCACAGGTTTCTCTGGAGTGGAGTGAAGCAGGTCTGGTTTTGGTTTTGGAGATGGTGTTAGATTGTAAAGCAGTGGGTACCTCAACTAGAACAGAGAGAACAGTCATCTGAAGCAATGGACTTTCATTTCACTGACCAAATTATATTCTCCATCACCAGATTTCACACACACTGCACATATTCTTCCCTGATATATACCACAGTTCTGTTTGTTAACTTAATTGCAGGGTTTTGTGTTACTCAAAAAAAAAACAACTGTTGGTGAATTCAAAATGTCTAAACCAATTACATGTATAAAAAGGTGGATGAAGTATTTTCACTTCCTCCGACTTGAAGCCAAAATATCCAGGATACAGATACTGACATCTTGCATTGGTGACATCATTGGGAGCCACAGTCTGTGCAGTAATGATTGGACCTGAGGTTCTGCCCATCCAACCAATCTCAAGTCAATCTCAGCTGTCAATCGTGTCTTATCATTTTGTTTAAGCCAACGAATGGCAAATAGCGGTTCAGATAAGAGACAGATTCTGACTTAAATACAATTGAAATGTGGAAATGATTCATCTTAATATTTTGCAGTGTGTCTTATACCCACTATTGTCTCGAAGGTCATTAAAAGCTTGGGACATGACAGATGGTATTCATTTCAGTTCAGTGAAGAGAAACTGGCTTCAAATTAAAAAAACTGCTGTGCTGCTGACCAACAAGGCTACCGGAGGATCGTGTGGCTGCATTGCTTGTGTGTACATGGCATCCACTAGCAAAATAAAATTAAAGGTCAAATCAATGGGTCCAGCTTTTCTGGCAGTTACAGAGCTTAAGCATTTGGATTGTTGAACGTTTTAAGAATGAAAACACACTAGCACAAAAATCACAGCAGTATTTTTGGTACATTTAATGGTGGAATATTTAACAGGGCTGAATCAGACAGACTCACATTCACACAGTCTTTATTCATTAATTCATTCAGTTTAAATCCAATGTATTGCTTGTTACTCTATGCCCAGCATTGACACTTTTCCACTTTTGTACGTCAACCATTTTTAGTGACATGTCTTTACAGAATAAGACCCCCGTCACAATAAGATTGACTACAGACGTTTGTTGAATTCAATGGTGACTCACTGAAAAAGACTCGATGTGAAAAGATCTTCAATGATATTCGGTACGCTGACCTTTTAAATTAAAGGGGAATAGCTCTTATACAAGGCTGAAATTTTAGCCTCAGTGGTGTTTTTGTAGGTAGAGAAGCAGAGGCATTATGACATACAAACATTATGTAACAGGGTCAGTGTGTGGTGCTCAAATTACTCTTTTAGGAATTATGGATAACCACACTCCTATTGTTCAGGCTACATGGGGAATAAAGTATGTTTCTCTGCAAATCACCTGAGATGAATGTGTTTCAATTGACTGAACCTAATCAATAAATTCTCTCTTACTATGTATTGAAGTCCGCTTACAGTACTTCCTCCACTCATGTTCTGCACTTATCTCTGCACACAGCATGAGATGCACTTCCTTATAGCAGTCCAAAGGACACCTACCTTATCTGCTGGACACATTGGCGTGTAGGCACAAAGAGGATCTATCTCAGACACCACTCTAATAACATCCAACCTGACAGGTTGGTTCTCTTTGTTCTGGCAGAGCCCAGTTATATGTTTGACAGACTGTCAAGACAGACATCAAGTTTCCACACAATCACCCATTAAACCTCCCTGCTATACTATCGCCCCTAACCATCACGGATCAGCCCTCACTGGTAGAATTAGATAGTGCTGCTGCTGCTGCCTACACAAACACTGACATACACACACCAGAACACATGCACAGACAGATCAAATCAATGGCTGCCTTCCTCCACATCAGGAAATTGTTGTACAGTAGGGGGCCAATGGAGGAGTCCACCCACTCACAGGATATTCAGTTGCGAGCACGTTCAAATTCACCCTCTTTGTATCTCGCTCATGTTTGCATCAACTGCATTTACACACGCACCTTTGGGCATGCACAGCTTGTGTGTGCACACCCACACATGTAGACCCAACAGAGAAACAGATGCACAAACGCTCCCTCTCTGTCACATAAAACATCTCGTGGTTTGAGCCACACAGAAACTAACTGTCTAAATCCAGCTGGGTTCATGAATGAACGGAGACAATATGAAAACAAGTGCACTTCCATTTCCTTTTTTCTAAATATGAATTAGATTACTCTTTATTAATACAGTGCATCCAACGTTTAGGCTCCATTTGCTTCAATGGGAATATTAACAGTTAAAAGAGCAAAACTGTAACATTTTAGGCGGAGAAATGTTACTCAAGTACCATACATTTATATACTATTGTACCATTTAATGTCACTTTATATTTATACTCCATTCCATTTCAGAAGTAAATGTTTTAGTCTTTACTCAACTACATTTATTTGACATCTGTAGTTACAAGTAACGTTGCAGGTTCAGTTTATTATTATTAAGTTAAATCATCAAAAACATTACAATATATTAATATATATTCATTACTGGCCTCATCTTTACCAGCTTCAAAAATAAAGCCACATACATATACATGAATCCATGATTATTCATAATGTTTATTCATATTCATAATCCAATAATATATATTATTTTTGCATAATGAGAATTTTTACTTTGACTGTCAAGCCGTTCCTTCCATGAGCTTTAACGTCGCTGTTGTTATCTTGTCAGCCATTCAAAACTCCACAAAGTCTGGCAGCAACGGCAGTGTAGACTGGTCCTTCTCCTGGAAATCCATTACCCATATTCCATTTATTTCTGTCCCAGCTGTCCGATCACCCACCACCTGATGGTCTCAGATTCTGTCGCCGAGCACGCTCCCCTGGCAGGCCTCGACAAAAACGGACACTTTACCAGTCCAGCTGGAGGGTCTGGCAGCTCCAGACAGTTCGCTAGAAGAAGGGGTGAGGGGCCCACCACTCCTGCGCTGGACCTGGCTGCTGCGACACTGCGGGTGGTCACTGGGGGATTTGGACCAGGACCAGGCCCAGAGGCTCTGGTGTTTATTTCAAATCCAGCAAAACCATTAATGTTATAGCTCATTTCAGCATCATTTACCGGTGAGGTTTACCAAGATATAGAGGCTGTAATCTGTAATCTGTAATCTGCAGTAATCTGTAATCTTGCTAGAGCTCCAGAGAGAACCAGAGAGGAGAGGTAAAACTACATTGAGATGTTTTTTGGTACTTAAAACCACAAATATATATTCTTATGGAAATAAAGAAGTAGAAGAAAACTTCAGGAAGAGTGTCATATGGGACCTTTAATCAAGCATCTGATTACTTGTTCCACCACTGGGTATTTCCATTGCTTATGAGGAAAAAGTGGGCCACCGCCATAAACCACTTACTATCACCATATGCGTCATCTTGTGCCATATCTGTGACAGTCTGGTGCTTCCGAATCCTTTCAAAATGAGACAGAATCGGGTAAGAAGCATGCAATTGACTGTGCAACGAACATGAAGGGTTGCAAGTGGGGGAGGGAGGCTGAGAATATTAACCCAGGAGCCTGAGTCCATCCCCTCCTCCAGGCACTGTGTTAGACATCACCCAGAGAAATTTGCTCATTAGGACAACGAGAAACACATATATCAAACGCAGATAGCTGTCAGTTCTCCTCTGGGGCATCCGGCTGCGGTAGCAGAACAGGGGAAAAAAGTGTCTGTGGGCCATACTGTGTATATTTACAGTGTATCCTGTCTTTGTGCTGTACAATTTTAAAGGAACCTTTTTATCCCATGACACATGGTAACAGCTGCTACACTGCTATTTAAATTGCTAATTATTTGCAGTGGATCCTTATTAGAGATAGAGGATTGGTGAGGTCATCTCTGAGTTAAAAATTTTGCATTACCTCATTTCTGTGTTACAAATATTAGATTTTTCATTGCAGTAGATTTTTTATGCACAATGTAAAACCATTTTTGTTAACATTCTGGTAATGTACATGTTAAATAATAATTCATTCATAAAAAGGCTTTATTTTAGGTCATAGGATGCATTTACAGTAACATCAAAGCTTAAAAATCTCCTTCTTCATGTTACATATGGGAGACACTAAGATGTGTAAGATTGATAGATTGTCTGCTTGAAATATAATTAATCATAGGTGGTACTAGTGTCCCTGGGGATGCAGGAAGCGGGTGACTGTCCCTGGGAAGTGTGTTTGTGTTTGCTCCTTAATGGACTGACTGTCACACATAAGAATACCTCTGAAACTGATGGTTACCTGACTAGAAAAGGTCACTGACAATCTCTCCTGCCCTTTTCTTTGCCCTTGTGCCATGTATTTTATTTATTTTTTATTTTTTTGAATGGGAAAAGTTGGCAGCTTATCACTCAGTGGTGCGGACAAAAACACTTAAGCTTGTCACTGAGACAGGAGGTGGAAGAAAGCCTGACATTGATGGTGTGAGATTGTGGAAATTGGACCGTGATTGGTTATGAGATGTCAGGCTGACAAGCGTACATCTTCAGTGGGACCTTTTAGGTTGTGATGAATTGTTGAGTGACTCATTGTTGTGGTCGGTGACGGAACCTGCCAAGGTGAGGTAGCCTGTAAAATTGTGGTTCGATGGCGTGGGCGGTTGTGAATAGAGTCAAAAGTGATATTGTAATTCGCCTCCACCTTCATTTGCATCAATTATCATTTTAAATTGTAATTTTCATCTAACACATGTACAGATCTCTACAATATATTCTGTCCCACAACATTCCTGTAAGTTGAATAATTCATGGGTGGTATTGGATACATTTAGTTTTTAATAGTATGCACTGTAGAGGCCATATTTAACAGTGCACCTTTATTAATACCAATTAGTGAGTTAACCTTACTGCAGGCCATGAGAGCCCTGAAAGGTTAAAACCCTCTTGCTAATTGTAATTAATAAAGCCACAGAGAGAGCATACAGGCGAGCTTCTACGTATTTTTACCCAGCACATATATATATTTTATATATATTTATTTATTTATTTATTTAAAGGTCATTATGTAGATTTGGCGGATTAATATTGTATGGAAAAACCGTATGCCCACAAGTAACTATAATATCATGACACAGAAACGCAATCCAATTGGATAGGTTGATTGTTTCTCGGTGTCTTGAATATTAAATATAAGAGTCAAATGCCACAAGTACATTGAATGGAGTTATTAGTCGATTGACATCTTTATACCAAACCATAACACTGATCCAGTCTGACCATGTACTATCAAGGGGATTCTCTGTAAAGCCCTCAAGCCTGTGCTATTATGGGCCCCCATACGAGAAACAAATCACAATTCGAATTCCCTGATTCCTTCCATCCAGCTACTTTGATGCTAAGAGCGGTCATTGAAATGCGAGCCACTTCTCTATACTCACATGAACTGTGTTGTTGTTATCACCTGGTTCCTGCATTTGCGGGCCCTCCTGAGAGAGACCGTGTGTCCGCTGCTTCTGTTGTTTCTGAATCTGAACGCAAAAGTCTTCACCGTGAAATAAATGTATCCCTCGGCTAATCATAATCAATTGTAATGGAAATTGTGAGAATGAAATGTTTAGGTGGTCATGTCCCTGGTTGTGAGTAAGGGAGGAATGTTTATTGTCGTACGACGAATAAATCCAGCCAGTAGTGAAGAGTCAAACGTCAGTGTGTTTTACAATATATCGTAATGTCAAGAATCATATTTTAGTCAAGCAATGAGCAGTTTTTACATGAATAAATAATACAATTTAAAAAAGCTACACATTTGATTTATTTAGTAAAAACAAAAGATACATTATTCTTAAGGAATTTCCGTCTATCCTCCCTGAGAAACTCTTAAGAGGAGTCTTCTCAGGCACCAAGCAAGGTCATCTCATCTATGGCAGGCCGAAACAGTCATTGAGCCGCTGAAGTCTCACTCGAGGTGTCATAGTCGCGGGGAGATGACAACATTACGCTAAACTAAATACAACTGCAGAGACCGGGGATGGGCAGACTGTGGTGGGCCGCCGAACACTGTGGACCTGTCGATGTGTGGCGAACCGGAAGTCTCCTCAACACTGAGCTCTCATAATAAATACTTCTGCTTTAAGACATCCACGGTTTCCCCCTTCCTGAATCAGCATCCACTCCATCAATTATGTCATATGAATAAAGTCAACAGCGATGGCGTGGCAGGAGATGTTCTCTCTGAGAGTGGCTGCTGCAGAGGATGTTCTCTGAGGAAGATGTTCTCTGAGGAAGATGTTCTCTGAGAGTGGCCGCTGCAGAAGATGTTCTCTGAGGAAGATGTTCTCTGAGAGTGGCCGCTGCAGAAGATGTTCTCTGAGAAAGATGTTCTCTGAGGAAGATGTTCTCTGAGAAAGATGTTCTCTGAGAAAGATGTTCTCTGACGAAGATGTTCTCTGAGAGTGGCTGCTGCAGAGGATGTTCTCTGAGGAAGATGTTCTCTGAGAGTGGCTGCTGCAGAGGATGTTCTCTGAGGAAGATGTTCTCTGAGAGTGGCTGCTGCAGAGGATGTTCTCTGAGGAAGATGTTCTCTGAGAGTGGCTGCTGCAGAGGATGTTCTCTGAGGAAGATGTTCTCTGAGAGTGGCTGCTGCAGAGGATGTTCTCTGAGGAAGATGTTCTCTGAGAGTGGCCGCTGCAAAAGATGTTCTCTGAGGAAGATGTTCTCTGAGAGTGGCCGCTGCAAAAGATGTTCTCTGAGAAAGATGTTCTCTGAGAAAGATGTTCTCTGAGGAAGATGTTCTCTGAGGAAGATGTTCTCTGAGAGTGGCCGCTGCAAAAGATGTTCTCTGAGAAAGATGTTCTCTGAGAAAGATGTTCTCTGAGGAAGATGTTCTCTGAGAAAGATGTTCTCTGAGGAAGATGTTCTCTGAGAGTGGCCGCTGCAAAAGATGTTCTCTGAGAAAGATGTTCTCTGAGAAAGATGTTCTCTGAGGAAGATGTTCTCTGAGAAAGATGTTCTCTGAGGAAGATGTTCTCTGAGAGTGGCTGCTGCAGAGGATGTTCTCTGACGAAGATGTTCTCTGAGAGTGGCCGCTGCAAAAGATGTTCTCTGAGGAAGATGTTCTCTGAGAGTGGTCGCTGCAGAAGATGTTCTCTGAGAAAGATGTTCTCTGAGGAAGATGTTCTCTGAGAGTGGCCGCTGCAGGGGTTACCACCCAACCCTGATTGCAGCAGGAGTGCGTTGCCGAGTCGGTGGGTTGAAGGTAGTGAAAGGCCACAAGGAGCTGCAGCTGCCTCCTCATGTAACCCCCACATGTGGGCTCATGTTTGTGCCGCGTGCCGAGGGTCTCTTCCACAATGTGGGCCTCCTCCTGATCTGCTCGCGCCCATGCCTCTGTGAGCAAGAAGAGGGAAGAAGAAGGAAAACAGAAATGTATTCAGCTCTCAACCTCTCCACCTGTGACGACGCCAACCTGTCGGCCCTTGGCCCTCGGGGGCCCCAGGAGCTCGCCCACCGCTCCGTCAAGGTGAGCGTCATCGTGGCGCTGGGCGTGATAATCACGCTGGGCAACGTGGCGGTGCTCCTGGTCATCACCTCGTCCGTGGCCGGCTGGTCGAGGAACTCCCGGTACTTCCTGCTCTCCCTCACCGCCGCCGACTCCGCGTTCGGCCTGCTGGTGATGCCCCTGAACCTGTGGGTGAGCCTGCTGAAGGACTACGCCGAGGGGCCCGACGCCCTCTGCCACGCCGTGGCCTTCTGCAACGCCACCGTGCACTCCACCTGCATGTACACGCTGGCCACCATCAGCCTGGAGCGGTACGTCGCGGTCTTCTACCCGCTGCAGTACTCGCGCGTGCTGACGCGCAGACGCGCGCTGCTGCTGATCGCCTTCGCCTGGTGCTTCCCGCCCTGTCTCCTGGCGCCGATTTCGTTCCCGGGCGGCATCATCGAGGTGCACTTCTCCACCGCGTCGCTGGTGTGCAACCCGGCCTACTCCACCAACGCGGGCTACTCCCTGAGCTTGACGTGTTTCATATTCTTCCCCTGCTCCGTCGTCATGACCTTCGCGAACCTGCGCGTGTGGCGCGCGGCGAAGAGGCAGCGGCTGAAACTGCGCAAATACGAGCGCGCGCGTCGCCGCCGGCACAACGCGGCGTCGCGGGTGCTGGTGCCCGTCATGGCTGCCTACTACACCTGCTGGACTCCCTGCATGGCGGCTATGATCTACAACGGTGAGCGACAGGCTCCGCGCTGCGAGGCAGGGCTGCGAACACATGCAGGGCTCTGCGAGTTGTGACGCGAGGCCGCCATTCCGTCACTTGGAAGGCATAGGTGGTGGATGGAGAAAGGTTGAGATCGTCTGCAGGCTGCGGGTCACAGCTCCCCAGGATCATTTTTAAGGAGCAGGTTTATCACCTGCATAGTTCACAATCAGAATCATGTTCGTCGCAGAGTAGATTTTCACATACAAGGACTTTTCTTTGGGGGGTTTTTGTGCCTAACAAAATAAAGTTTAAAAAAAAGAACATCACTGTGAGTAGGAGGAGGAGAGCAGTAACTGGAATCTATACGATGACATTAGTATGGAGGTGTGCAATACGGAATTGGAATATGTGCAATCTGACACAGTTGCAGTGCAGGGGAAAATGTGCAAGTGAGAACCAGTGATTTGGCTCAGATTTGCACTTTTATCACATTTTGGCTAATCTCCATAAATTTACTTAAATGCTAGAACTTCAGAGAGAAGACAGACAAAGGTTCAACTTTGATTAAGTGCATATTATGATCCAGACACACGACAGAAAATAGAAATACATGCATGTACAGACAAAGTCATTCATTCAAAAGCCTCAAATTAACTACTCCCAAAATCTAAATGGGATGGTGTCTGTGTGTGTGTGTGTGTGTGTGCGCGCGCATGCATTCATCCTGTTTTTGTTTATTGTATATCGAGACTAGATGGCACTGATTGCTGTGATATGTAAAAACAGGGTAGTAAAATAAGTGCACATTTCCTGGACAATGGTTACTTTAGCATAAGAAATTATGTCATCATTTTTTAGCTTTAATCTTTTGAGAAACATGCTTTTAAATCTTCTGGAAAACATAAGTCAAATGTACATCAAAAGTGTTTTTATTGGTTTCAAGGGTGGAAAGAGAAACTTCTTCAGGTAGTGAAGGTATGTGAAGATAAATATCATCCTTAGATTAATTTGATTTAGATTTTATGTATTTCTCAATTTTAAAAACGTTGTCCACGGATATCAGATTAGACTGTACTGTCAAAATTATGTATGTACTGCCAGGCATTGATCTGCTGATTCAAGCCCAGTTTCATGAAACTCAAGACCTTTGAGTCTTTAATCATTTACACCAACCATGAGCAGTCTTGGAGAAATCGAGAGCGAAAGTTGACTCACAGCCGAATATCTTTAGGAGTTTAGGCCTTTTTCCAAAAAAAGAGCTGTAATTCATGGAGGAAAATCCTGGCAAAACGAAGCTGAGAGTATTATCTTATACTCCACAATGTGCTGCTGTCCGATCGACTGCTTTTCACTCCACAGAAACTTCCAGATAATATTGTACTTTTATATCTAGACTATACATTTTAAATTGATGGCTTCGTATCATTAACCCCGGAAGAGACTCGTGTCTCCATTTCATCTGTGATTTCACAGATGTAGTCATTTTTATGTACGATCATAGAACAGCCATGGTATGAGACTGTTTGTTTCATTTGTGACCTTTAAAGAGGTCAACCAAAGGTGGACTACTTCATTGTTCTGCTGTGGATACTTGCCTCGCTTCACTCTCATGTGCTCCGTCCCACAGCAGTCTCAGGCAGCAGCGTACCAGAGTGGATGGAGTTTGTTGTGGTGTGGCTGCCGACCTCCAATGGTTTCCTCAACTGCATCTTCTACTTCTGGATAAACAGAAGCTTCCGCAGGAAATTCCACCTCGTCCTCCAGAGGGCGACTCTGGCCCTTTGTCCTAAACTGGCTGAGACTCTCGGATGCCGCGGCTCGTCAAATGCACAGTTTGTGTCAGGATTTCTGGATAATAACAACTCTGTCTATGAGCGTTCTTCCAGTGTGTCCTCCACCTGCACCCTGTTGTCATTGGCATAGGATGTCTCCACTTTGAAGAGCACCACCGGCATGGTAAATTATGTCAATGATGGTCAATTATAAATCCCTATAGTTTTTATAGTGTCTGCAGAAGTCGTTGATATTTTCCCACATAAGGTATCATGGGTAAGAAGTAAAGTAATGATTCGTTTGGATTGCTATGTGAATTGATACAAAGGCAATGATGGGAAGTATTTGAAATAATCACTGTACAGTCTAATTTGAGTTATATTGATTTTTTTTCCGTATAGAATTATCTTTTTATTTTTAATCAGTTTCCAGTAGTGTAAGAATTGTGTTCACTTGACATGAACACTTCATTTATAAACAGCTTAATTTATGATTTATTTGGATATTTTTTGTTTTACTCATGCACTCAGTGTTGCCGAGATTTGATTTACTGTCAGAGACGGCCTCTTAAACCAACTTTTAGTTGTTTTATAGTTAGCCATCAACCTAGTCTTTGCCCCAGAAATGCCTACTGTTATTCTGCAATGTACAGCCAAATAACCAGTATTTTTTTAAGTGTCAGCTGCTGTGTATTTTGACTCGTTGCTGAGGTCAAGATATTTCATTTCAAACATTCAAGGTTACTCTATTAGTTCATCACAAGAAACTGATGTTTGGACTTCTATTCATGAGACATTTGTGACCTAACATCAGTGTTTGATTACGAGCACTTTGAAGGATTGAGGCCATCTACCTCTCCTTCAATTTAAACTAGACCTTGGCATATAACAGCTGAGAGAAGTTAACCTTTAAGTCCCGTCATTTCAGTGTATGCAAGGAAAAGTAATTAAGCAGCTTCACTGGAGAAAGGTCACCATATTTGTGCTGGCAAGAGACGACTTGGGTAAATTCTTGGGCTGTGGTTGTTTATTTGGAGATTTTCATCCCATGATCTTCCTCTCAGTATCGTCTACCACAATATGGAGTTTACTGTCATGGTGCATGTTCAAGAGTAGGATTTTCCTGTCATTTTCAAAAGAAACAAATTCAAAAAACATTTTATGCAAATTATTTTAGCCTTGGTGTCCTGATCATTCAATGCTTTCCCTCTTGCCCTCTTCAGAAATGATCAAAATGTGTTGAGTGGCAGATACAATCCGTCACCAAATTGTGAGGAAAATCACTGATTTAATAATGATCTTTGTATATATCTACATTTTGTAATGTGACTGAAATCCAAATATTATAAAGAATGAAAAGATAATATATGATGTATTGGTTTATGGAACTATGAAATAAAGCATTATGCCTTTGCATTGTTGTCAGTGTTTACAAATTATTGCAGTTACAGAATTGTCAGTATCCTAATTTTTTCTGCACATGAAATCTCTCCTGCACGGCACTAAACTAAATAACAAAACAGAGCTGTCAGAAAATCATACCTGATTGAGTCTCATCAAGTTATTTAGTGCTCCGACAGATAGTTTTAGTGTTCTGAGCACATATCTCCAAAACCTGGGGCCACGTGTAGAGAAGAATTACAGAAATTTCTTCAGGTCTGGATCTTTTTATTTCTTATGACAAATTATTTGCTGGAAATGGAAGTGAACAGCACAATTGAATACTATGTTTTATAATTGCCTTCATATAAAGTGTCCATGTTGTTCAATAGTAGACAATGTGTTTTTTAAAACAACTACAATCTGTAAGTTATGTGCACAAAAAAATTGATTGGTTATTGGATTTTGGTTGTTTGCACTCGCTGTTCAGTCTCTCCAATTTTTATATTTGATGAAACCTCTTACTGTGAATAATTTGAACTGGATTATGCCAAATACCACCTACCAGTGCCATGTTAGATAAAAGGTTAAGCTAAGGGTATGAAGTTAAAAAAAAAACATTATTGAAAATAAATACAGGAGGATGCTTTTGAATAATGGATGGGTACAAATCTGATTGATAGTCTGCCTGGTGTGGTTTCTGCAAAGCATTAATAACAACAGGCGGCAGTACGTATACATGTTGGGCCAACAACTTCTGTCATTCAGCAATAAAGTTCAGTTAGAAAGAAACAAGAACAGACACACTTCCTACATGTGAAGTGATTAGATGTCCATATGGTTTGCAAAGTAGAAATTACATTTTGATATGAAGCAGGTGGTCACGTAGACAACACAATATTATTTCCAACAAAACTGTTTCATGTGGTATGGTGCAAAGATGGAGGATCACGTACATGAATTGACAGAAAAGAAATGATGACTTTATTTCTTGAGTGGATTTAATGTTTCCATGGGTCGAAGTCCTTCAGAGTTGTTTTTTATTGTGAGAGGTGAGGGATTCGAGTGAACCTTTAGGTAGTTGTCAGAGCTGCAAAAATCCATTTACGATTCCCTCTGCGGACAGAAAATTTGACACTTGTTGTTTGGACATTTTCCGCTATCGCCAACCACTACTCAGTGTTTTTCCAGCTGTTTGACATTTTTTGCCCAGCAGGTCTCCCAGGAGTGTGGTGCATTAGCAGTCTCAGCCCTTGAGGACGACTGCTGTTAGAATTTAGCGATTCAGTCATGGTGAATGATGTCTATCTGATGGTTTCATATACTCCCACACACATGATATGCTGTCTCATAAGAGCTCATTATTCTGTCTGGTCATAATTGCTGCCACAACAGGCAAGGCAGTGGTGTAAAATGGCCAGTGGCTACAATGCACTTTGGTTCAAAAACTCAGAAGCGGCCTCTAAATATTGACTGGATGTTTGCAAAAACCATCCTTGTGTAAGTAAATTTTCTTTAGATTTTATTTTAAACCTTCCCATTGCACACGGTCTTTATCAGCATCACAGTACCACATTTACAATGTGGCAGGTTTTTGTTTTTCATCATTGCATAGGCCTAATGTCTTCCCCAGCATGTG
This sequence comes from Scophthalmus maximus, assembly GCF_022379125.1. Taxonomy (NCBI): domain Eukaryota; kingdom Metazoa; phylum Chordata; class Actinopteri; order Pleuronectiformes; family Scophthalmidae; genus Scophthalmus; species Scophthalmus maximus. The sequence continues at coordinate 12,510,157 of NC_061518.1, forward strand.
TGACAGCATTGTGTTTGTTTATTGTGTTTGCTGCTGTTCTATGCCCGTGAAAACCTGGAGATAAACTCTTCTGAATTGTGTGATGATTATATTAGAGTGGGTGCAGCAGTCAGATTAGCCATTTGAATATAGAATACATTTTCCCTTTTTTTTTGGTGAAGGCTACAGTCAACACCTGCTGTAATAACATGGTATGGTTGTAGTGCCACCTTGTGTTTATTCTAAGTAGGGCATGACAAATAGGACCATACCTTTTTGACATTAAAAGTTCTCTGGTTGTGTTGGTGTAATTTTATACTATTGAATGTGTATCGTTTTGTTCCCCTGTCGTTGCTCTGTTGGTTGCTAAGACTGAAGTACTGATGTCCATTTAACAAAGCTATTACAAGCAGGAAATTAAGTGTTGGAGTCTTTTTCAGAGGAACAAAAATTATTTATAATTTTTTAAACTTTTTATCAATTCATGTAACAAGAGGGCATCTGGTTCCTGAAATGTCCCACCTGATAAAAAAAAAAAGGATGAATCAATGGACGTTGATTTGTGCTTTGTGTGGTTTTCTAGTCCTGGGCACTTTGCACCGTGAGGGCTCTTGTGGAGTTTGCAGATGGAAAGGCTTTAATTTCAATCACTGCTTCCTGCTCCTCTCCACGGGAAAAATAGCAGAGGAGAGCAGGCATACGCAGAATTCAAGTATTATTCAGTTTGTGCCAGTATTGCACTATGAAATGGTTACCTAAGAAAAACAAATCAGCGTATAAGCACACAACCACATTTCCAGCTACTTTAATGCAATTTTATACATTGAATCACAATGGCACAATAATTACATTTTCAATGGATACTGTTACTGAGTATTGGGATTATTCAATCGTTTTGCCCTGTACCACTCATCTCCCTGAAAAGCATGAAGAGTGGATCACTCTCTTCACGACTCTCTTCGTGATACTCTACATTAAATGTCTAACAGTACAGTGTGTTACAGTGTTAGGCAGTCAGAGTGTAAATGGTGTTTTTTTAAATGAGCTCATGCTGTTTGGTTATCAGCTCCTGCTGACAAGAGCAGGGCCACAGAGAGACGTTAAAAACCAGCTGTTCAAATTAGCACAGCGCTGGTATACTATCCATTATTGAGTTCATGAATTTTTAAAGGCAACAGGAGAGATATTACACATCATGGTAAATATTTGACGGCATAAACATTGTGTCATTTTTGTGGTAATTATCTGAGATGGTATTTATACAAAGGCGGCCAAATGTTTAAAGAATAATGTTCAAATGCAACAGTCGTGACGACACAGGATACGAGGATGTAACACGATAGGAACAGGTCTGTTCACCACATCTGCTTTGTCTGATGGCGGTCAGATCAGTGATGCGTGTGTGTGAGCCAAAGTCCTGTGGGCTGCTGCCATTTAAAGGTGTCAGTTGAAGTGGACCTCCAGACTAGTAAACACTCGGAGCAGTTGCCCCTAACTTCACTGCACTCGTGTTTTGTCTTTTAAAACTTCTGAGTGACCTTAACAAAAATCGAGATCAGACTTGAAAGAGTATGTTGCTCTGTTCAAAAGATGATCATCGAGGGCAGGGATTCGTTTATGAATGTCTAACTGTGTCTGTCTTTGTCGGACAAACCAATCTTAGTTCTCCAGATTAGTTTGTCATTGTTCTATCCTTTGCACACAGTATTAACCTTGTTTTAAATCATCTCTCACACTTTAAAACTTCATGAACAAATTAACTAGTTTTGAACCTTACACTGCTTCGTCAACACATTTTTTAAATCAATTTCTAAAATGTATTTCATGTTACAGACGTTTAACGGAATTGACAGTAATGACTTATATTTTGTTTTAGTTTTTACACATGTAAGCGCGGCAAAAATGCTTCCATTGACCTTGCGTTAAAGGATTTCTATAAAATACAGTCGACAGATTATCCTGCTCATTTTTTATTGTTTCCGACAGAAATTTCTTTGTATTTTCCTAACAATAAAGGCTTAGAATGAGGAAAGTAGCAATACTTTTCTACCCGAACTGCGACAAATTTATAAAAATCATGACATAAATAGATATAATTGTTTGTACGTTTGGTTATGATATGGTATGACTATTAACTTGCACTTTTTTTTACGATTGGCTTTATTCAAAAGAGACTTGATCACAGGAAATGACAATTTAAATACCAAGAGATGGCAAATATTTATGGTCACCAACTACATTTTGACATCTGCAATGGATATTAAAGTTACATGTAAGAATAGCAGCAAGTTATATTCCAAAAATCTGTAGTGAGTGGGTCTTAAATTGTTATTTTCGTTGTAGCTGAAAAATGTTCCACATAGTAATATGACATAACTATTTTAGAATATCCAATAAAGACTTAGCTAAATCAACACGCATTCAACATGGGCAAAATCAGAACAGCAACCTAGAAAATTCAAAAGGCTGAGTAACTGAAATAGATTCATGCTAAATATGTGTAGTGACCAAAAGACACTTGTGTATGGCTTTAATGACAACTGGCTAGTCCCCAATGTAACAACAGGGACATCATTCAATATAATTCAAACCCTCCAGTGACAGATGTCAACACCATTCACCCAAAACAGTCGATCAAGATGCATGAAAATGAAACATGCTTTTGCATCAGTTAAATAACAAACGGCATAGTGAGAGACAATACATTTAAAAAAAAGAATAATCAAATGACAAATAATTCTCTTCCGTCACTATTCACTGCCAGCTATTCTATCCAGCTATATCTGTATGATCAAAATATCATTGTTATTATTATTATTATTATTATTATATACTACATAAAGCAGTTATCACTTTATTAAAACTAAGAAAATGCATGGGAAGCAATAATTCAGTGTAAAATATAAGTAGAATGGTCACTGAACTATTATCCTGATTCCAACAACATTTTGCATTATTAACATTTCCATTTTGTCTCACTGTATAATGATGGATCATGAAAACCAGGCTGTTCTCTGAGTGATCAAAAGCATAATGACCAAACAGCAGCCAAAAGGAGTCAAATGCATATTAAAGTTTAAGTCAAAGACAACATTAATCACAGCAGGCAGTGACGATGAAATTAAAAGAGAATGAAGGCAGAGAATTGAATAAAGTCTCTGCCCAGCTGTCTATTTGGTGCGCTCCATGTAGACGGACACTGACAAAAGTACTTTATCAAACTGTCCGCCTCCTTTTCTTGTTGCAGAGGATGCAGACTCTCCCCTAATTGTGTGTTCGGCGTGAGGAGGTTTTGGTCAAACATTTCAAGGCCTCCAGATGAAAATCAAATGGGAACAGGACGTCAGCACTCAGGAGGACTTTTGTTCAAACATGTAGAAGCGATACATGACACCAACAACAACTGCAGCAACAGCAAGTATCAAACATGTGGTCCAGGAGCTGCAAGGGGGAAAATGTTTTTTTTAGCAAGAGGTATAAAAAGTGACAATTCAGAGAAGATAGTTAAATATATAAATTATATATGGATGTGGCTCATTGATTCTTTTCTAATTTGTGAAGTTATCAGTGCATATGTTGATTATTTAAAAGAAAAAAAGGGTGTGAACCATAAGTCAATAATACAGAAATCAGTGAAAATCACATAAAACCGTATCAGTTGTTTGTGGGTCTCTTACATATTAACTGAGATTCATACACATACAGGAAATCATTTGCACTTTAAGCCTGATTTTCTTCTCATATTTCCAGAAGCATTTTCTGAGCAGTCAATATTGCAAGACGACTTTGTTCCCTAAAAAATTTTGGTGCATGGGAACAGAAGTATGTCAACCTAAAACAATGAGCCTGACAAAAGATGTTCAAGATGACGACTCACCTGGACTCCTCTGAATTTGAGACAGGTACCACCTGCAGCAGAAAAGGGACAAAATAATAAAAAGGTAGATGTTGTATTGTTCAGACATGAATCACAAACACTTTATTATCTTTAAAAACAGACAGACAATGGATCTTACCTTTGGAGTTTCCTTTTTCCTGTCATCCTAAAAAGAAATTTTTATAAATTAGTGTTACTTACTTCATGTAATCACTGACACTCCTCAACAGTCTATTTCTCAGCCCACAGTTGATCAAAATTTAAATGTATTCATTTCTACTACCAGGGTCAACACCAACCACTCATCTTGTTGATAGCCACATCAATGTAAGCACATTTGTCCTATGAAATGTTTGATATAAATTAACTTGACATGATGATCATTGTCACATGACTATCACTGTGACAGATGTGACGATTAGAGCAAAAGGGCGGTGGGTAAAAGCACAAAAAGCTGATGATCACAAACCATGAATTCCTTTGTGGAAAGTCATATCCACTGGATTGAAAATGATTAATGAATGTTTTGTGTGGTTTGTTAGCAGTTTCTATCAATAGCAGATGAGACAACATGTTGGAAAAATGCCATTAACTGAAATCAGTCCCTGTAACTAGCGATACAGCATCAACTAGCTGCTGGCTAGTGTGTCAACATGGAGAGTATCAAGACAAAATAGTCAGTGGTGAATACCAAATTGTTGACAGAACATCTTCGAAGGCCAAGTCGGAGAAATTTGATGTGATCAGAGACAGCGAGAATAACATTCTCAGTGACTTTGCTGCTTGTAAAAAGAAGTGCCAAAAAGTATACGATTTTGATATCTGTAAGCTAGGTACATTGTCGCTGAGGAAACACGTTGACAGCTGCAGGAGCACAGGGGCTGCTTTAATGTCAGCATACTGCGCAGCAGCATGGTCGATTATGATTTCAGTTCACATTTCTATTTCTTTAAACTGCACAGTTAAGAATAAAGCCATCTGATGTGAGGGATTGTTTATGTAGACTGTGTGTTTAATCACAGGTCAGGTATGGATTTGACTTGGAAAAATTGCGGGTAATGGGTCAGTTCCGGTACAGAGCCTTGCCGGTTCGAGTTTGCAAGAATGGACCAGTGCAAGACTCTGTCTCGGGTTCACATGAGGCGAAGTGTGAACGGTTGTTGAGTGTCCTGGGAAGGGATGAAAGGAGAGTATTGTAGGTGGGAAAAAGTGATATTGCAGACTTCCTCCGCTGTTGAGGGATGATTTCCCTATTTTGACACAGAATGTCAGTTGCACAGGGAATTTCATAATAGACTCATAATACTGTCCTCTCCTTTCATCAGGCGACTCCAACAACTCTGATGAGAGAAACCCGAGTGAAGGTAAATACCTGGGTTTTAAACCCGTCTCAGAGCAATTATTATATTCAACTTTGTGTGTCCTTGTTAACTGCAGAGGAGGGATAGAAATACAAAGGAAAGACTGTACCAAAAGTGTAGAGGTTGAAAAGAATTAACTTAAAACTTGGCTACAGCCTTTAGCAGTGGGGAAACGACAAATGTGGATGCGGAGCTTATGCCTACATGCCAACCTTGTCCAAATGGTGCTACAAACCACTTTCCATTTGGTTTGATGTAATCTCCTTCAATTTGCTGATAACCTTTTAAAATCCAACTGATTGCATGGCACCATCTTGCGAGTCCAGGGGATTTTTTCCTGTTAAGAATGGTCACTCCTTTCTCAGAGAGGTCTGGTGACACGGACTAATCACTCTGCTTGATTTGATTAGATTAAAACAACAATAATGACTTCAATTCAAGTTTAACTTCTGGATTTTACAAAGAGATGTTGCCTGTGTGAAAAATATACCACCGACAGGAGACCATGTCATTCCTTCTTACCATATGGAGCTCCCCAACGTAGAACTGCTCGAGCATCTCCCTCGCATCTATGGAATGACCCACGTCCTCAAAGCTTTCTGTGGCGTCTCCACCTGCCTGCTCCAGCAAAACCTCCTCACCGCCCGGATGCTGAAATCATAGAGTGGGTTGGAAGAGCGCAGAGCTAATTAATTCCCTGATTGGCCCAACATTCAGAATAATAGAAAAATTTGTTTATAAGCAATGGAAACCCCACACTTCAAATCGCATGCATGAAAATCGTGAATATGATCTTTCGTGGGCCAAAATATATAACTTAATACATTTACTTGAGTACTGAATTAGGTATTTAAAGGTCCTCGAGTGTTTCCCTGTTCGGCTACTTACATTCTTCTACACATCTTAGAGGGAAACTTTGCTCTGTTTTCAGACAGACAGCTAGTGTTCATGCTCACCGTGCATATTGTGATTTTACTTCTTTCTTTTTTTCTTAAACAGCAAAAATTAGCTGCACCAAAAACAGTTACAACATTAAAATGTCCCAAACATTCTACAGGATATGCTAATCTGACAGGACCTGTCCTGCTGTAGTAGAGACCGAGAGGGGCTGCTTGCATGTTCAACGTTGATGTGTACATTTCTGGTGCATTGTACTCGAGCAAAACTTCTACTTTTGATAATTATTACGTGTAATGTTACTTCATTCAAGGCAAAGGGGACAGGACACGCATTACACTAGTGTACTATTAGTTAAATGAGCTAACATGCGATGTTCTCAGTTGAAGGACTTCATTTATGCAAATGATGTGTTGACATACTGAACTACTTGGTTAACTGGTTTTTTCTAACGTTCTTTCTTAACGACAGCTAATTTGGTGTCGCTGGAAGTGTGCTAGCTTGGCCCAACCTCGTTAGACGAGGGGATAACTTCAGATCGTGACTTTTGGACCGCGACGGGCCGAAAGAAGCCGGCCAAACTTCAACACGTGAAACCAGGAAGTAGTTCTTCGCCAAATGAGGTAACCATGGGGAAGCAAACATCGTATATGAGGAGAGGATGTCTCACCTCTTCGAGAAAGCCCGTGACGTCGTACACCTTTTCCTTGATGATGAGCCATGTGTCGTTGCTCAGATTGTGCTCCCTTATTTCTTCTAACGTGTAATATTTAACATCGCTTGCCGCCGGCTCGCCGTTGTCCTCCACGGTGGTTCTATCGGCGGACCCGTTGCCTGTATTAATGAGGTTGTCGTTGATTTCCTCGCCCATTCTCACGTCAACGCGAACAGCCTGTCGACCGAGCAGCTAGCTACTGATAGCTAAAGTTAGCCAGTTGCGGATGGCTGAAACGTTAACGACTTCTCAGTTTTCACCGAGTTTGACTAAAACTAGCGGCGGCGGTTTCAACCAGCTCAGATGACCCCGACAATACGAGGTGACATAAACAGCTCTCGACTGCTATGAACACTGTTGAGTTACGAAAGAGACAGCAGCCCTGCAGCAGCCCGGTACATCAGCAGACATGTGAAACTGACCAATGACGTGCTTGTTACTTTACCACACAGCGCAAACACGAGAACTGGCCAATGGGAACTTGACATTCAGAGTGTTGACCAATCACCATCAACCACTCGATGATCACGAGACGGTGGATTTGGGCAAAAGTCGTCAACGTTGCGCAGTCAGTGCGCATACCAGATCTTCTTCTGCGTTTCTGGCAGACTCAGGTGTCTTGTGGCACAATGCTGCTTCTCATAGGTTGGAGTCTGATGATATAGGATGATAGTACTTACCGATCGTTCACCGAATACTTTGCACGTAAAGTCTAGATTTAATCATTTGCAGCCATAATCTGGTATTATATTTATGATACCGGATTTAAATACAATTTTACTTATATTTTTACATGTTTAATTTTATTGTATCGTTTTTCGTCACTGCTCCTCTCACCTACAGGTGTTTTGTCATGCATTAGAACGCCAAAGCAAATTCCTTCTATGTAAAAACCTTCTATGAACAGGGTTCAGATTCAGATGGAGACTGGTCTCAAAAGACATTCAAAAAGAAAATACACTTTTCTTTCAGTAAGCAGCATAACATGTTGACCCACCAGAATAATAATAATATTATTATTATTATTATTATTATTATTATTATTATTATTATTATTATTATAGATATATATACTCATGCAACAGCAGCATAAGCAAAAGAACAGTTGATAACCATGACACCGAGTACCAAGTACCTTTTAACACAACAGTAAGGTCTGAATGTAATTTGTCTCTACATGAAGAGAGAGGGGCTTATAACTTGCATGCAACATTTAGGAATAAATACATTCCAAATAAACAACATCAATTAAAATCTGGTTGTGGTGATGGTTCCTATTCTTTTGTCAAAATGATGAAAATAATACTAATGATGATGATGAGGATGATGATGATGATGATGATGATGATATAAGTGATGCATCTTGGGCCACATTTTAAAAGGATTAACTGAAAAGTCCTCTAATAACACAACAAATGAGAACTTTAGCACTTTGAGATTGCTTAGCAATGAAAAGTGCTCTATAAATAAAATGTATTATTATTATTATAGAACTGTGCATGTGTCTGCAATCTAAATTTAAATGTAACTTTACAATTTAAAATATCTAGATTTTAAGGTTTTATTATGTCATCTATCGTCTTCCTCCATCACCATCTGTTAACTCAACCGGTTTAAATAAAGTTTTCACAGTTTTGTTTTTTTTCGAACACGGAGCATTGTGGGATTGCAATGGCTGCCGTCTTTGCCGTTGTAAACACACGTCTTGTTTACGAAAGTCGCACTTTAGATAATTTCCAGTGACCGTCACGGGTCGCTCGTCTCCCGGACCGTTTACTCTCCACCGTCTGAACTTAAACCCCCCGTTTGTTCCGAGGGTTTCCGAGTTTGTGGCGCAAAGAATCAAGCGGCGGCTCCGCGCGGTTAGCAGCCGGCCTCGGCTCAGCTAACGCTAGCTGCGCCATCCGAGGTACGTGATTGTGTCACGTCGTTGAATCGGCGATTATTAAAACTGGTGGAAAAAACAACGATTTGCCCTGCAGGTTGTCCAGTAGGTCACGGTTTACTTCTTCCACGTTTCATCCTCTGGAAACACGCCGGGAACAAACCACATCCTGCGGCGACGTCGAGCGTTGCATTGCTAATAATAACATTGGTGTTGACGTTGGTTGGTCCAACGTTTGTTCTGATGGTGGATAAAGACACGAATCATTCTCTTTTTTAAGTGGTTTATAAAGAAAGACTAGTAAACATTGTTTTTTTTCTTCATGCAAGCATCTTCTCTAAGTTATGATCAAGGAGAGATGCCATCATTTCAAGTTCTCAAATGTGAAAGGTGATTTTCTTCGTCGTCTATGACAGTAAACTGAATATTTTGGTTTTGGATGATTGTTGTTTGAAGAACACAAGTCATTTGAGGAAGCCACCTTTGACTCTGGGGACTTCTGCTGGACATGTATCACTATTTTCTGACATTCTTTCCCCAAAGGATGATGAATTTAAAATAAAATTGTCAATTTTTTATGAAAATAGAAATAATCATAACTTCAGAGATTCTCAAAAGCTCAAAGAAGAGAATTGACTCTACACTTGTACATTGATTGTCACCAACAATTAGTTTGCGTAACGTTCTCGCCTCTTCCACTTGTCATTATTTCCCCACAGATAGATGATGGATGACGATGTGTCCATCCATAGGCTGGAAGGGACTGATCCAGATGCTCAGGTCGGCGGTCTCATCGTGAAGAAGAAGACCGCAGCTGCAGAGCCCCACGTTTTCCGGGCACCCACTCCGCGCACGTCTCTGCTGGGCTTGGATCTGCTGGCAGCCCAGAAGAGGAAGGAGCGTGAGAGTAAGGAACAGGCAGATGCTATTGGTGAAGACGCAAACAGAAAGAAGTCAAAGGTTTCCTCCTACCAGGACTGGGAGGAAAGTAAAAGTGACTCTGGGTCTGATGAAGAAGACGATGATAAGGACACAGGTGCTAAGAAGGAGAGGTGAGTGTCAGAATAAATATTATTCTCTTCTGTTGAAAGTTGTGGATGATGTCTAACCAGACACCCAGTCCCTCGGTCTATGGAGGGCCAAGGTGTTCAATATTTAAGGAGCAATACATTTAAAAAACAACAACACATCAACACAAACAAAATATTATTTTTTCATACACTTTGAGATGACATGTATAATGTGATATATTATTGTTTTTGAGAAATTAAAACTTGTAACTACATATTGAAGAAATATACTTTGTTGATGTGAAAATTATTTGTGTTTTATTTATATAATACTGTTTCGATCTGTGTAACCCTGGACCTCCCAGATTACCAATGCAAATATTAAACCAGGACTGTCACTATGAGTCACTGCAAAGCATAACATCCCTTTTTTTGATCTGTATATATTGCTGCAATAGTATTTGTTCCCCTTTTACTCATTTTACACAAATGTTAACATTTTGTTTTTGACTCACCAGCAGGAAATATCGTGTGACTGGCTCCGAGACCCCCTCAAGCCCCGGAGGGGTCAGTGAAGAGTTCAAACGCAGACACCAGCAGAGAGAGAAGGACAGACGAGAGCACGGAGTCTACGCTTCCTCCAAAGAGGACAAGAACCGAGAGCGAGACAGAGAAAGGAGCAGGGATAAGGGCAGAGACCGAAAGAGTGAACGAGGTGAATCTAAAGATGACGCCGTCCTGTTGCAGAAATTGCATTTTAGTGCAAGATGTCCAGCATCATTTCTGAAGTTAAAGTTAGACTTCCTGGTTCCCTTGTGCTTTTTGTGGAATATTAGTGACTTGATAGTATTTTGATTTTTGACTGATTTCACATAAATACACTTTGATATGGTTTTTTTTTTATAATTATTGTAAAATTGGTAAAGTATTTAAAAAACAGACTAGGCAGATCAGTCAATATTGGATGTAAATGTTAGTTGCAGATGTGTCCAGCAGTCAGGATTGTTGAGAATAACTTTTCCTTGTCTCTGTCTGTCAGATGAGCGAGAGAGTGGCAATAGTCGGGGAGGCAGCAGTAGCAGGTCAGAGAGGAGTGAACGCTCACAGAGAGATGGTTGGTCCGATCGCATCAGCCGGGGGAGCAAGAGAGATGAACCCCTGACACCACAGCATCGCCCAAGAGGTAGTTTTGTTTATTATTTATTTGATTTGTTTCTTTTTATCATAATTGCACAATGGTTAGTATCTATACAAAGCACCTTTAACTGCATTGTTTGACTGATGTTCTTGAATTTTAAACAGATGCTTTCACACCTTCACGCTCAAACTGGGAGGAGGATGACAGCGGTTACGCCAGTTCAAGACATTCCCAGTGGGAATCTCCGTCCCCTGCCCTGTCTAACAAAGAGTCCGACCGCTCAGAGCGAAGCCATCGTTCTGGCCGAGATAGTGAGAGGAGGGACAGGTAAAACAGCCATCATTCATATTGTCTCACATTTTCTTTCTTGCAACACAAACACTTCCAATCCTTAGCTTCTGAGAATCTAATGGAACATCTTTCTGCTATGTGCTTAGGTCAGTCAGAGGACGCTACCCTGACGACACACCCCTGCCAACCCCGTCCTATAAGTACAACGAGTGGGCCAACGACAGAAAGCACCTGGGTTCTACTCCTCGTTTATCACAAGGAAAAGGTACCAATCCAAAAACAAGCCATTTCAAGCTCACATGCAAGATATACATGCTCAGTGTCTGATACCGTTTCGTACTCTTGTCTCTTCCTCAGGTAGAAAAGACGGTGAGGGAGGAATTATGTTTGACAATGAGGGTGAGAAAGAACAGTGGGAGGAGGACCAGAAGGTGGGTGGTACAGTTCTCCCTCATTATGCCTAAAAACAAACATTTTTAAATTTTCTTGCGATTTCTTATTTATATGATCTCACTGTTTTGCAGCAAGCTGACAGAGACTGGTACATGATGGATGAAGGCTATGACGAGTTCCACAACCCTTTCACTACTACATCTGAGGAATATATAAAGAAAAGAGAACAAATCCTTCAGAAGCAGACTCAGAAAAGAATATCTGCACAGAAGCGACAGATCAATGAGGTACAACCACAGTGCTTCACACCAACCTATTCAGACCTGTGCATGTGTTGCACTTATTTGTGTTTGTGTTGCTGGTGCATCTGTCTGTGTTGGCATGTCTTTCTAACGAGCAGTATTTCTTGTCTCAGGATAATGAGCGGTGGGAGACCAACCGTATGTTGACCAGCGGCGTGGTGCAGAGGTTGGAGGTGGATGAAGACTTTGAGGAGGACAATGCTGCTAAGGTTCACCTGCTGGTTCACAATCTGGTCCCTCCTTTCCTGGATGGAAGAATAGTTTTCACTAAACAGGTGACCAAAACATGAATAATCAATATTTCAGTGTTTTGTCAGAACTATACTTGAATAGTTTGTTTTTGATCTAAACATTTGTATGTGTGTTTTCTCACTCCAGCCAGAGCCCATCATTCCTGTGAAAGATGCAACCTCTGACATGGCCATCATCGCTCGAAAGGGCAGCCAGCTTGTCCGTAAACACCGTGAACAGAAAGAACGAAAGAAGGTTGGCTGGTTTTAATAATTAACATTGAACTGATTAACAATACAGCGGCTGTGTGATCCTGCTTTTGACCAGGTTTAAATGTCTGTATGTGACTCGGCCCTCTTTGAAAGGGTTTACACATTATAAAGGATTGGTCTAGGGTTAGTTCAAGATTGATTTAAAAAAGCATTGACCCAAACAATAAAACCTGGCATGATGCATACTCATATATTTTAAATCATACAACAGTATGCAAAGTGTGGTATACGGTGTATGGTTCAGTAGAAAAAAAAATGTACTGAATTAAAACTGTGTAGGAAACGACACAAGGCCCAGAGGCATTACCGGCAGGTGAATAATTTGGTAAAATGCAGGTTGTTAATTGTTTTGCATGTTTTTTGTTTTGTGTGAAAGTAGTGTAATACTATTCCTGTGCTATCAAAGTGACTGAAGTGTTTATATGCTGATATAACAGTCATTATCCCTGTTGATGTATATATTCAAGGTTAAAACCAGTATGAATTTATAATTACATATGGCCATCTTTATGCAGGAATGTTAAAAAACAGACATGATCTTCATTCTCTCCTGTTGAGAAATGTTAATGTGGTTTGTGTGTGAGCAACTGTCCAGTTGATAATGCCAGTGCTGTCTTACTTCGTCGCTTTAGTAAATCATTTATTCACGATTACATTACCAGGTCGAATAATGACATTTTCACTGCGAACAAACATCGGCAAGCTAAAACAACTCGACACCAGATGCCTCGCCATCTCTTCTGGGAGCAGAATGTGCACGGAATTGCAATCTGAAACTTTAATTTTCATTAATGTGTGATATGATTTGAATAATTCTGTTTACAGGCACAGCACAAGCACTGGGAGTTGGCAGGCACCAAGTTGGGAGACATCATGGGGATCAAGAAGAAGGAGGATGACGATGGAGGCAAAGGAGTAGGCGAGGACGGCAAAGTAGACTACAGGTGATCAAACTGTCGTTGCAAAGTCTGGATCTAGATGACGTTTCACATTTTCTTTTTCATATTGTGAGAGTGTCTGGCCTGCCATTTTAATTTTGGGTGATTTTTTTCTCTGTCTTACAGAACAGAGCAGAAATTTGCAGACCACATGAAAGACAAGAATGAGGCCAGCAGTGAGTTTGCCAAGAAGAAGACTCTTCTGGAGCAGAGACAGTACCTGCCCATCTTTGCTGTCAGGCAGCAACTTCTTAACATCATAAGGTATTGACATTCAGACATTGTTTGCTTAAAAACTGTGACGGTTATTCTTCGACTCGGTTATGATTTAAACTTTCCATGATTTTGTTTCAATGTCCACCTGCAGGGACAACAGCATCGTGATTGTTGTCGGGGAGACGGGTAGTGGGAAGACCACCCAGCTGACCCAGTACCTGCATGAGGATGGCTACACCAGCTACGGCATGGTGGGTTGTACTCAGCCCAGGAGAGTGGCAGCCATGAGCGTGGCCAAGAGAGTCAGCGAGGAGATTGGCACCAACCTTGGAGAGGAGGTGAGAGGAGCTTAGGCAAAAAAACAGCCAATAATGAACATCTATGAACATCTCGTATGAATTTATTTGCTGTGGATGGAAAAAATTATGTCTAAAATATTGAGTTTGAGTCCGAATAAACACTGCAGCTGCAGTATTGGTGATAACACCCCATTTGCTTATTTGTAGAATTTTGCCAATTTATCCTATTTTTGCATTTGCACAATTAAAAGGAAGGAGGATTTATTTATCTATTCATTTATTGATTTAGTTACTGTAGTTTTTCGACATCTAGGCTGATGATAACATTTCAGTCTCTAAACACAGTTGTCGAGATGTGGGAACAGACTTAACACTGATGTCAGCATCTTTACAGTTGTTTCCATGCGATTTTAATAAAATTACCAATAATCTTATAAACAGCAACTTGAACCAGAATGTAGTGTCAGAGTTGCACAATTTGCTTAAGAACATTAACTTTAAAATAACTAGTTACATTAATGTAATATTAATAGATAATATTAGTTAATTAACTGTTTTTACAACCATAACTTGTTTGGATCCTGTCTGATGTAGTTGACCTGTATCTCTGCCATCAAGTTTAATTGAATGACGTTACAGTATTTAATGTATTATGATATAACAAACTTACGTTTAAGTCACATGTGGTGTAACATCACCATCTAGTGGACAAAATGAAAACATGTCGCTGGTTTGGGGTTCAGTGATGAGTAAAAGGAAACTCTGGAGCTGCTTAAATATTAGAGTGAAAAATTGCCATATTACAACAGACATTAATATTAGATAACCTTTTTTGATTTTAATACGTTTTGTTTGAATATTGTGGTATTCCTTTGCATGTCATACAATAGAATTCAAGAGTGTGCTCTAAAGTTTTTAATTGGTTGATTGACAATGTTGCCTGCAGGTGGGCTACGCAATCCGTTTTGAGGACTGCACATCAGAGAAAACTCTGATAAAGTACATGACTGACGGTATCCTGCTCAGGGAGTCGCTGAGGGAGTCCGACCTGGACCACTACAGTGCCGTTATCATGGACGAGGCTCACGAACGATCCCTGAACACTGATGTACTGTTTGGATTATTACGTGAGGTCAGTATACAACTAACTAACACCCAAAGATGATACTGTGTGATTAAATCACAAATGTACTTAATGATGTTCTTACACGGTTGTTCTTCTGTCCACTGTTTCCTACCAGGTTGTATCTCGGCGCACTGACTTGAAACTCATCGTTACCTCTGCAACTATGGACTCAGACAAGTTTGCAGCATTTTTTGGCAACGTGCCAATATTTAATATTCCAGGAAGAACATTTCCAGTAGACATCTTGTTTAGCAAGGTATGTTTATGCTTCCATCCTACTTTTTCTTCTAGGAGCTTGCATTACATCCTCACTATTATGAGTCAAAATTCAAAATGTTTTAGTTTAGTATTGGACTTATTTGTTGTGTTGTGTGATGTGTAGACACCTCAGGAAGACTATGTGGAGGCAGCAGTGAAGCAAGCCCTGCAGATCCACCTCAGCGGGTTGATGGGAGACATCCTCATCTTCATGCCTGGGCAGGAGGACATCGAGGTGAGGGGCTGGTATTATTATCACTCAACTGGTTGTTGTGTATTAACTTATTGCACAAAGGACTGTGATTTGAACTTTAATGTACAAAAGATGCAGTTTGTATCTGTTAAAGTGTTTTCACAACCACCGGCATATATAAATCTAAGTCTCTTTTCTTGGTATGAGATGATGTTTTTGTAGCCATGACAAATATGATAAAGTAAACTAAAACTATATTTAAACTAACTAAACTAGGCTAATTAACCTTGCATGCTGAATGCATACACTTTATCTTGTTTGTTGTTTTTTACAAGTTTCATCTGTTGACAGGGAAAAATAGGTATTGTCCAGTTTGTGGTCCGAAGTCATCAGGTTTTTGCTCGTCTCTGTAGGTGACGTCAGATCAGATCGTGGAGCGGTTGGAGGACTTGGAGAACGCTCCAGCTCTTGCTGTGCTTCCCATTTACTCCCAGCTGCCGTCTGACCTCCAGGCCAAGATCTTCCAGAAGGTTTCTATCAGTCACTGCTCCTAATCTTGTAGTTGTTGTTTTTTTAATTTATTATCCGAATAGATTTCCCTTATTTATTATCGAGTACTTCTAATGAACACGAGTGAGAAATCATAGCTGACATCTTGTTGATTGCCTTTGTTTTGTTCTTTGCCAGGCTCCAGATGGTGTGAGGAAATGCATTGTTGCTACAAACATTGCTGAGACTTCGCTCACTGTGGACGGCATCATGTTTGTTGTGGATGCAGGATACTGCAAACTCAAGGTAATTCAATATCTCAGTCACATAAAAAAAATAACATTATCATTTTATCATGTTGCAGTTTTTGAAGGATAATTTTCCTCTGTACAATATATAAGCAAACTGACACCGTTAAGGTTTTACTGACTTGTAATTTTTTATTCTGTCAACAGGTTTTTAATCCTCGCATTGGAATGGATGCACTGCAGGTTTATCCCATCAGCCAGGCTAATGGCAACCAGCGTGCAGGCAGAGCAGGACGTACAGGACCTGGCCAGTGCTACAGGTGGGTTGGGCCTTCATCCGTGGTCATCATTCACTTACAGGCTGAAAGTTTGCCACATTTGGTTTTCACCAAAGCTGCTTTTAACCTTGGCTTTAAGTTGTTAATACTGAGAGTCTACTCATACCAAAAAAAAATAAAAGAAGGATATAATAATTTCGTCCTTCTTTTTATGGCCTCCTGAGAGCAGGAACATACATTATTTTCTCACTCATGTCCATCTTAGTTTACATTCTGTACACAGCTTTACACCACGTAAAATTAACGTTGTTTTGTAACTGTTTGCGTGCGTGCGTGCGTGCGTGCGTGAGCACAGAGTGAGTCATGCTGGTTTTGTTCCGCTCACATAAATTTCCCCCACTCAAAGACCCTCTTAGTTGTGACTGCAGGCACTCCCACACCTCCGTATACATTCAATTTGTTTGTTGAGAAAACTTTAATTCTGGTTCTTTTTCTTGAACTTAGTTTCTTAAATAAATTGTGGCTTCCTGTCTGACTTTTCCTTTGCTGATCTTCTTTTGGTCCTTGGAATCACACTGACATGCCTGCACATATTAAAGAAGATGGCCCCCAGAGGCGTAATCTCTGTGTTTCACTTAACATCGGAATTTTGAAACATATGTAATATGCACATTTTAGAATAAGTTGATTTTAACATATCTTTCTTGGTTGCTTAAATTTCACTCTCACATTGTCTATGTCCATGCATGTCTCTCTCCTCTGTGCAGGCTTTATACTCAAAGCGCATTTAAGAATGAGATGTTGACCACCACCATACCAGAGATCCAGAGGACCAACCTCGCAAATGTGGTCCTGCTGTTGAAGTCTCTGGGGGTCCAGGATCTGCTCCTCTTCCACTTCATGGATCCACCGCCGGAGGACAACATGCTCAACTCCATGTACCAGCTCTGGATCCTGGGGGCTCTGGACAACACAGGTGGGCGGTGAACAGGCCTCATAATATGATGATCTACAGCTTTCACTTCAGCATGTTGAATATTTCAATGTTTGTAGTTGAAAAATAAATTAGATCGGTTTCATCTTGCTAAGTGATAAATTACTTATTCCAGTTTTCAAGCAAAAATGTTCAGCAATCTCTTGTTTTAAAACTTTTCTCCAGTGAGTACTCGTAGAATATAACAGGCGATTGGAAACACAGCTATGGGTTATAGGAAGGTATTTATTCATCTCCATATTCATATATATTCTTAAAAAAATTAAACACCACCAAATTAATTGATTATTCTATATAGTTTGTTGGCAGATCAATCTCTAATGAAGATTGCTATGTTTGTTAGTTAGTAAGTTAAAGTCCTAAAACTAAATCATGTTGTTAAAATAACTTAATAGGTCAAGTTTTATATTGGATCAGTTGAGATTTGCACACCCTTTAATGTTCATTTAAACAAAGTAACAAGTAAATAATGAATTAGAATAAATACTGAGATTAAAATTGTGACACAAATTCTATCCTACACCCCTTTTGTATTGCTGGTAGTAGCAGGCAGTCCCCTGGCTAGTACCACGTTGATACAGTACTCGTATACAGTTAGTGCCAAACAACATAAATGATCTTATTTTACAGTTGAAGATGATGATGCGATGGAGTATATTGTGGATTTGAGGCTGTGTTTCCCTCTCAGCGCCACTTTGAGCTGCTCCATAGTGATGCTGACAACAGAAACACAGGCAGGAGACTTTGTTAAAGATGCTGCAGTGATGATGCAGCTGCTGCAAACAGGCCTGGAGGAAGTAGTTGTGAGATTTAGCCAGTGGAGTAATTGCCTAGTAACTGATCCTGTGTTTGATTTGACTGGTCGGGTCTCATTTCTGCCTCATCCTTAGTCAGATTCCAGGGGATTTAGGGATTTGGGGATAAGGGGGGACTTTTGATGATTCCCTGTATGGTGTGTTAACAGCAGATTATCTCTGATTAAGGCTTACCTGCCCCATACTGGCTGCTCCGCTTCTCTGCTTTTCCTCCTCATAAGCTTCTTAGACTCTGTCGTCTAATCATTTAAATCAGACCCGGCAAAGTTTTTGATCTCATTTTCTTTTTTTTTCACTTTTCAAGTATTCTCAACTGTCAACAGTTCATCCTCCTCTCTCATGGTGATAGACAAATAAGTGTCACGTTATACTTGTGCTTCACCCTCACCCCAGCAGGCGCTTGATGGAAAAGAAGCTTATCACTTGGCTTATTCTCATCCTTTCTACATATTTCACACCTCCTGCTCCTGCATGACCTTGTAATTCTGCTCTCTTTTGCCCTTTTCAGGTGCTTTGACACCCACAGGGCGACTGATGGTGGAGTTTCCCCTTGACCCAGCACTCTCCAAGATGCTGATTGTCTCCTGCGACATGGGCTGCAGTGCCGACATCCTCATCATCGTATCCATGTTGTCTGTGCCGGCCATCTTTTACAGACCTAAGGTGCATCTCATTTAACCCAGTTAATTCATAACTGAAATAATGCCTTGTCCACTTCTTCTCAAGTTCTCTACATTAAGTTCACAGCTTGTTTCTGCCACGTGGTCCAAAACTCTTTTTTTTGTTGCTTTTTGTATCCCAGGGTCGTGAGGAGGAGAGTGACCAGGTGAGGGAGAAGTTTTCTGTGCCAGAGAGCGACCACCTCACCTACCTGAACGTGTACATGCAGTGGAAGAACAACAATTACTCCAGCGTCTGGTGCAATGAGCACTTTATCCACACTAAGGCCATGCGCAAGGTAAGACCCCCACTGCTGAGTGGAAACCTCTCATGCAGTTTTAATATCTCCCTGGTTAAAATTTGGGTTCATTGTTTGAATAAATCTATCATTCAATTCAGGTCCGTTGAGACCTGATCACTTTCCTGCTGAATTTTTTTTTACGTTATTGCTGTCGGTCTAAAAAAAAAAGGCAACTTCTGTCAATTAGTCCTGTGATGTTCAGCGATGTGTTTTACCTGTTCGCTCGGGAAAGTCTTGCAACAGGTAGCGCATGTTTTCTATGTAGCTCCACTTCCACTCTATGCTGTTCTGTACAGGTTCGTGAGGTGCGCTCCCAGTTGAAGGACATCATGGTGCAGCAGAGGATGAACCTGATTTCCTGTGGCTCAGACTGGGACATCATTAGGAAGTGCATATGTGCCGCCTACTTCCACCAGGCCGCCAAGCTCAAGGTACTTCCTGCTGTCTGGGCTTACCGTGGTTAATATGTTTTACGCCTGGTGGCTACTGGTTGTGTCAGATTTATAGCATCATAATTGCATGGTGGTAAAATATCCCTTCTGGTCTCACATTAATACTGTGCTAAGTTCTGAAAGGGAATTTGAATTCGTGCATATATATTCAAGGTTCTCAGTTTAACTTCTGCGTAGCCGGGTAACCCAAGCAAGTGTAGCAGCGTTGGATTTACTTATATTGTAATTTGTTTTCTTGCCACCTAAGCCAGGTGAAGAAGCAAATTAGCTCAGATGACCTGCTTTCCTCTGACCTTATAGACGTCGGCACAACACAGGTCCCTTTTTCCTTATCCAGAAGTTGCACATTTAACTATTCATTTATTTATGTGTTTTCTCCCAGGGTATTGGGGAGTATGTGAATGTGAGGACAGGCATGCCCTGCCACCTCCATCCTACGAGCTCTCTGTTTGGTATGGGCTACACTCCCGACTACATCATCTACCACGAGCTCGTCATGACCACCAAGGTAAAGAATCTGTCTGCCAACGAACTTTGTCAGGATTAAAAGAATTACTGATATGTGTCGTTGATGTAAAACGTGTGCTTTGTGTCGTAGGAGTACATGCAGTGTGTCACCGCAGTGGATGGAGAGTGGCTGGCCGAGCTGGGACCCATGTTTTACAGCATCAAACACGCAGGAAAAAGCAGACAGGTAAGACCAGACATGGCGGGTTACTGCCTCAATGCACATGAGGGTCATCAACAATAAAAATATGTAGATAGTATATAGTTATATTTTGGGTACTTTTTGTGTGGTACTGAGTTTCAGAAGTTGTCCCTTAGCTCCGTTACACGGTTGTCTTACTGTTACAGCAGACAGGCTTATTTTAGATCAGTGGTTTAGAGACATTTTGGCTTGTGACGATGAAACACTGACCCCTTGTTACTGTTTGGGGGTCACTTGTAAAAACCTGTCGACTTTTCAGAAATAATTTTTCCAGGGCACTCAGAGAAAACAAATTGTTATTTAAGTTTGATAATGGATAGAAATTTGTTAATCACCTAGCAACCCTTAGCCTGTGTCCCGGCCTCTTAGGCTTTTGGACAATAGTGTACATCCAATGTTGTGGTAAAGGTTTGGGGTTAATATTTTCACAGAGGAGAGGATGCTGTTAAAGCAGAATATTATTGTCCATGGTTTTGAATAAGAATGAATGATTAACAGGCACAGGTTTGTAATGTTTGCATCTGTACATACTTTGTGTCTTACGGTGAAATGTATCTTGTGCTCGTATACACTCATCTGTATCAACTTTGCACGTCCAGGAGAACCGTCGGCGGGCCAAGGAGGAGCTCACCAGCATGGAGGAGGAGATGTCGATGGCTGAGGAGCAGTTGAAGTCGCGTCGAGAGGAGCAGGACAAGAAGAGCAACACAGGCAGTGTTAAGTAAGTCTGTGATCATCTCTCCTCCCTTTGGTTCCTCCTCCAACAATAGTTCCCCACGGCCTTCACTTTCCATTCACAGTCGAGATAGAAACATTTAATTTACCTAGCTCGCTGCCAATCCATATCTTCACCCCTCCCTCCCTCCCTCCCTCTACTCCGACTCCCTCACTCTTCCTGATGAGCTTTTCTCACCTCTGGTCCCTCCAGACGAGACAAAAAGAAATAATATTGACTCCTGGCTGACCCCCATTACTGCAGCAATTTAAATTGTGCCATAGCATAGCAGGGAAAGAAGGAGAACGTTCATTTTCAAATTGGACCCCAAAAAATTAATTTCACACCCGCCCATGAGCTTAACAGAGAGAAATAATGTTATAAAGACGGATTTGAAAAATAACTTTTCGACTTAATTAATCAGCTGGTTTATCTGTCTTGAGTTTGTGTGATGGCGTCTGTGACGGATCTTTTTGAAAATAACCTCGGGTGTGATTATGAATTAGATTCAAGCAGAGGAAGCTGAATGTGTGATAATGAACGTCGGAGGTTCCTCTGGGCTCTCGGCTTCTTTTGTCCTCCGGCAGTTTTCACAAGCTTTTCCTCTACGAGTTTAGCGCGACCAAGATGAAATGTTTAGTTGGATACACCTTCATGTGCCGGTTGCTTATCACCCGTCTCCCTGTCTCTCTGCCCACCAGCACACATCAGTGACGTGAATTAGAAAATGGTCCAGTACTTTGTGTATAAATGTTTTAAGAGGATGTGATTGTTCCATATAAATTACTCTTTAGGTTTTAGCTCCTCAGTCTATACGTAGGGTACCACTTTTGTCTTTTATGACAAAAATACATTTGGAATTGTCACATTGGACTTTATTCACCACAACAACATTTTATAGAACAACCAATTACAAGTAAATGCTCAGATTTATAATTTCAGAAGTAATTTTTAGTTGCAGCACTTCTGTCAAGTACTGAACTGTAATTTATTGAAATTTATTGTAATTTGATGTAGTTCTCTGTAGCTGCTTTTGCTTGAGAAGTTTCTGACAAGATGAACATGATCATACTTCTCCATAAGTGATAGAAAGGCCTATGAATGCTTCATTTCTTTTTCTGACCACTTTCCACTGCAGGCGCTACAAGTGTTGATCTATGGATGAAACTTTTCCAGGCAGGCAAAGGTTTCTGTTCATCTCTGAATGGGTTGAAAATCAATTAGCAGAAACTTGCTTGAGTTGTTTAATCCACTAGTGTGCATCAAATAAATCTTTATTTTAAATATTGTACAGAAAGAGTGAAAAGTAGGATAAATATTTTTTAATTTCTAAAATGGTAGCATGATTTGCTAAATTGTATTTAAAAATACATAGTTAAATAGCCAAGTAGAAGCACATCTGTGTTCAAATCCTCCTACTACATGTACATCAACTCTGTCGACATTATAATCTGACAAATTGATTGATTGATAAAACTCAGCCGATACGAGCCTTCCACGGACATAGCGTTTATGTTTGCTGCCATGCGCACATATTACAAATTATTATTTTACAGAATAAACAATGCGAAAAAAGAAGTGTATATATATATATATACACATAAATATACATATATATGTGGCTGTTTGGTATCAGCCCCCAAATGTCCATATCAGTCAGGCTCTGGTCTACATGTGAGCACTGCTGTCATAAAACTCGTAGACGTCTGTGTATCAGGAGAAACCACTATTTCTCCTGAAGTGAACAGGGAGAGGGACATGGTGACAGAAGGGGGTTATGGCCTGATAGTTGTAATTGCTGCAGGTGTGTGTGTGTGTGTGTGTGTGTGTGTGTGTGTGTGTGTGTGTGTGTGTGTGTGTGTGTGTGTGTGTGTGTGTGTGTGTGTGTGTGTGTGTGTGTGTGTGTGTGTGTGTGTGTGTGTGTGTGTGTGTGTGTGTGTGTGTGTGTGTGTGTGTGTGTGGGAGACAGGGGAAGTGTGGGCAGTGTGAGGGTGTCACGCTGCTGTAATTAAAGATGATAGATTGTGCTGTCAGCAGCGTCAGGCTCTACGTCCCAACACTCTTCACAGAGAGAGACCAGTCTGTCTTCTCTTGTCTCAGGTCCTGCTGCTTTCATCATCACATTCAGACGTTCTGTCTTTCAACTCACCTGCTCACCAAAGTATCACCTTGCCAGGTTTAACATTTGATAAAACAACAGATCTGTAAAGAATGAGTAATAGTATATTGTCACAGAAAAAAAAACCTTGCCTCGCCTTTTGACTTTTCCCTAATTCAGGGCGGTGAAGATCTGCACACCAGGAAGAAAAGAGGAGGTTCCCATGACACCCAGACGCACCCCTGCCCGCTTCGGACTGTAGAATCCCTCCTGGTAGTTAAAGCACATCGACCACCAACCACGCCGGCTTCTTAGAACGGATTGTCATCTAGACCTGGACCACACCAGCACAAGGAAACCCACGCTTCCAGCCGCCGTTTGTCCCAGAATCACCTGCAGTTCCTGTATAGACCACTAGAGTGAGAACTTGTATAAGGCACAAGTCTCAAAGATGAGCCAGGACCATGAAAAAAAAAAAACATCAGCCAGCTGTTTCCATAATACATTTTGACAAAGACTGAATTGTGTGTTTTTTTTTTACATAGACTGCATTTACATATGATCATCACTCAGAAGTGTTTTTACGGGCATCTCTAGAAGGATTTTACCTTAGCTAGAAACATTTAATTTTCTATATTCTGTTGCTCTTTCCCCACATGCTGACTGTAATCCGCGGGAGACTGATAAACGGTGATCTCGTTTCAATGTTACTTGTCTTTTGTGTCCTTCCATTGACTAGTTTTTGTGTTGTTGCAGCTTGAAAAGTGTGTGACACCAGGAAGTGCTCCTCGACGAGACTGGAGCACTATTCAAACTGTACTTGTAGAAACTGTAGTAGATTTGCATTCAAATAAACACACACACGCACACACGCACACGGAGACAAACACACTCATGCATGCTTAGTCAATTGACCTCTGTACCTTCAGTTACACTTCATTGTAATGTAACAGCTTCGCTTCATACAAAACGTCGCCACGCTGGATTAAAACATATCTCCAGTTTTATTTTCATGGTCCTTGTGTTCAAACGGTGCACAGTGTCTCTGTGCGTTTTCCTCTGAACAGCTGTTTGCAAACTGTTTTAAATGTGTTTTTTGTTCGTGTTCGCTCTCTCCTGCCATCTCAGCTGATCAGAACATCGTGCAGCTTCAGAGCGACGGGTCGGTCCGGAACAAAACCGTTGAGTGAGGGGCCATGTTTGGATAGTGACACTGGTTCTGTTTAGTCTTCTAGACAGCAGGGGGACGAGCTAATGGATTGTTGTGTTCTCTCTCTCGACATCTTTTGTAAATAAAAGGAAATAAATGTTAGGTAGTTTTTTTTTTTAAGCCAATGTGATTTCATTTAAAACTGTAGCAAGAGACGATGTCATTTCAAAGCATTTTGAATTGGTGCTGCAGTGGCATGAATGAAAGCTCAATGAGGGAACGGGATGCAAATTATTTTAGGCCAAACATTCTTGTGTCTCTTCAGTGGAAAGTCTCTCTATTGTGTTTCTATAAAACATCACTTCTCAGTTGTGCACAGACAGTTTGTGAACCGTTCAGTCCCTTTCTGCAGCCAGAGATTCTGGCACTGAAGGTAACAACACTTCAGGTGTGCAATAAATAATTTTCATTTTGTATTAGTCTACAGATTACTTACTTAAAAGTCCACAGCATAAACTAGTGAAATGGCCTTTTCTAATTATTTAGAAAAGTGCGTGTGTTCAAATTAGGGCTGCAACTAATTATCATGTTCAGTATCGATTTAACTTTTGGTTTATACAATGTTTGAAAATGGCAAAAGGTAACGTGTTCAACCTGCTTGTTGCGACTGAGGAGAAAGCGGCATCTCCTCGCAGCTGAGAAGCGGAAGCTGCAAGTTTGATAGATTTGCTTCAGTGCGGTTTATCAAATACTTGCTGATTAATTTTCTATTGATTAACAAGTTGTTTCAGCTCTGCCTCAAATTGCTTCGATCCACAATAAAAAGACTGCAGTTATTACCATACAACAAAGTAAAGCAGCAGGTCCTCTCGGTTGCGAAGCTGAAATTTGGCATTTTTTGCTTCAACAATGACTCAAACAATTAATGGATTACCAAAAAAAAAAGAGTTGGCGAGTAATTTAAGTTAACCCTTAATCCTGGGCTATTTTGTCTGAACACTATTGATCCATGGGGATAAGTTAAGTATTTCTGTTTCTGTACATAAAACATTAAACAAAATGTTTCCATGCCAATGTTTGTATTTTCTTTTTCTTTCAGCACGACATTATGTGACCAGACAATGAATTTCTCACTGTGACATAGTGTATCTACATATTGGACCCCAAAACTCACACTCCAGAAGGTAAATGAATTAATCAAGTGTTTTAGTTCGACTGAAAAAATGCGTTGTTGTACCAATGACCACAATCCAACGATTCGTTAACTCAAAACAAACAAACATCAAAACCTCTCTTTAGAAAGCTGCAGCCAGGTCATTTTTATTGCCAGTTAATTGATTGTGAAATATTGTTGGTGATTCATTTTTCTGTCAAACAGCTGTTAAGCTCTACAAATCTTGCAGGTCCACATCAGGATCCACGACGAAGGCGTGATCATCGTGTTGGGTGAGTGTCCCAACATTCAACTGTGGCAAAGGAGGAACTCGTTCTGACATCTGACTCGAGGTCACGGGCCTCGGCAGCAGCACAATATGTAAATGGAAACATGAAACAACTTTTAACGCAGCAACGTTCCTGTGAGCTGCATAATGGATTTCCCCCGAACGGTTGTTTTCACTGTCAGCTTTGCAAGTGTGAGCTGAGGCGAGTGAAAGTGATCAGAGAGAAACATAAGCTTGGGTCCGTCCCTCCCTCCCGTGCTCAGGCACTCGCACCCACAGATGTCACACATCTACATGAGCGATCCCGGGGCTTTGAAACCCCTCAGCTGTAAAGATGTTGATATGCTTTAGATGAACACCGAGGCACCGTGTGGGTGGATCTCGGGTCTGGCTTTATTGAAGCTCTATGTAAATCTTCAGGTCACGAGACTGTTGAACAAAAGCCAGGATGGTGTGTGTTCCCAGTGTCCTCGTCGCGGTTACGCTGACATTTCTCAGTGCCTCTCAGCTGAAACCAGTCTTACTAGCTGGCATCAATTTGGAGGAGAGAAGACAAACGTAAGCCCGTCTGCCTGGGATTTCTTCAAATGTGCGGTTCAACAACGTGCTGTGTTTTCCCCTTAGCTGAATCCCTCTGCTACTCCCGCGTCTTGTTGGTCAGTGATAGTCTGTCTCACTGTAGCCCAAATGCAAATAAGCATGATTATGAGCGCTCCCTTGACCCCCTCGACTCTCCCGTTCGCCTTGATTGAGCGTGGCAGGCGGAGGAGGGGATGGATATAATGGAGTCCGCCAACTTTAATGAGACAAATCTCAGCTACGGGCTGACATTTTGAATAGTCCTTGTGAATGACAGTGTCAGCAGTCACCTTTACCAAAGCTTTCCACGGAAGGTCCCTGTAATGATGGAGGGAATTAAAATGGCCTCCAGAGGCGGTGGAGACAGGAGCTGCAGGATTAGGGTCCAAAGCCACGCCTCTTAAATGAGCTCTCCTGCCACACCCCAAATACAGAAGCTGCCTTTTTCATCCGAGTGCAGCTCCCCACCGGCCACGTGAATCATCACCCTGAGATCTGGAGGTGGGATTACAGCGAGTGTTAGCTGTTGACCACAGCGACATTTGTTGGGATGAGCTGTCCCTCACATTAGCTGCCCCGCCCTTCGCTCCCTCTCACCCCCCCCCGGGTTGTTTTTTGTGTCTGGTGGCGGACGGGGACAAGCTCTGCTGTCATTACAAACTTAATAAGAGCCGAAGTGAGATTGATGAGGAAAACAGCAGCATCAACTGCTCTTTTAATTAACTCTTGTCCCATAATGGTGCCGGGACGGAGGCAGCGAGCAGAGAATGAGGCACTTTCATTCTCTTTCTGCGACTTTTCTGTTTTGTTGCCTCGCTCACCCCTGATAATGAACAGCCTTCTGGGACCCAATTACATCCAAGGCTGCATTAGGAGCACAGCAGGCCCAGTGGAAACTTCAGTTGAGTTTCCCCTCATCTTCCCCCCCTCCGCTCCCTGTTACCCTGCTGGAGATGGCCTTCACTTGATTGAATTTAGAATGCCCTCCTCCGAACACACACACACACACGCGCACACGCGCTCGTCTTTTGTTACCTTCACCAGTTCTGAACCCACATGTGGTTTATGATGGAAGCGAGGTATATGCTTGTTGTTAGCTGTCCTTCACTTGGTAACTGCTCGCACTGATAAAGTGGCTTTGTGTGCGATGTGTAATAGCCACCGCAGATTGGTGCACTTAAAGCCTGTTTGTGTGCCGTGTCCCCGTTGCAACATGTGAGGGCGCCTTGTTTCAATAATTTATTTCATTCAGCAAACTGAATCGCTTCTTTTTATAATGCTCTTTTGAGTACAGGGAGAATCACCTGGTAAAAATGCCCAAAATCAACATTTCTTTTTGGAAAGGACCATCGACTGTGTAGAAGAATGGTCCGGAGAGTGAAGCCAATACTGTGTGCCTAAAACCTGTATTCTCTCAAATGACCAGCAGAGGGCGACTCGACTGGTTCCAGAAAGATAACCATCTATAGATTAAATCTATGGGTAGAAGATCTATGATAAAATGACTTTACTGCTCACTTGATTAATAACGTCATTTAACATGTTCCCGAAGTTTATATTCTCAGTTGCTATTTCAGCATTCTTGTAAATTACGGTCCGATTTAGAGTGAAACAGATGATAAAGCATGGTTTACATTGGGGCGTTGATACAATGTCAGGCAGGTGTGGGTGAACGTGCAGTGGACAGACTCACACCCCTCCTCCTCCAAATGTGGTTACTTCTGTTTTCCAGGAAAATCAAGATGGCGCTGGCCAAAGTGCCGAATTCAAATTGGCAGTTCACAAACCAATAAGTGACTTCACGGTGGGTTGATTCTTCAATGAAACTTTGTCATGTGCCGCATGTTTCCGTTGAAGTTTAATGTCAAAAGCTGAACAATATCAGCACGCATCTCAAACACTGACGATAACAATGCTAACATGTGGATCTTTACCAGGTATAATATTTACAATGTTCACCATTTTACTCTAGCTTATTGGACTACTATTGGATAAATTAAGTGTAGGCACCAAAGTTATTTATTATCTGGGACTGAATCAAATTCAGTTGTTTAGAAATTCCAGTAAAAACACGCAGAAAAAAAGTCAACCACAATGTCTGTGTGAAATTTTAATGCTCATCCACCATGTTGACATCACCATCCCTACGGTCACTCCAATACTGTGGCTTCAATTTCTTCAGAACGTCAACATCATACAAGGGATTTGGAAAGAAACCATAATATATCGGTCACTATTTTTTGTGTTAACCTTCCAATTTCCAAACACACTTGACTCGAGCCGAAGGAGTCTTTATTGCGTCTAAACGCAATGCTTGGGGATATCTGAGGCATTAATAACAATTATTGGTGTTCTTTAGCTCCGTCAGACACCTTAAGTGTTGTGTATTGACTGCTATGCTAGAAAGAATGTTGCCTATTGATTTGGCCAGGCCAGGAAGCGGTGGTGTCTTCTTCCTGTAAGGCTGGAATTAATCCTTACGCGCTGCCAGTGAGTGAACACGGAAGCTTGTGTGTACGTTCGCGGTTTATCCTCTCTGATGCCCTCTAAAAAGTTCAAGATGGGCACAAACAAATGTACAAAATGAAATCCATTGTAGAAGAGCGTCACTACAATCCAATACAACCTCTGTGAAGTGAAAGATGCTTTGGGTATCTCTTATATCAAGTGTTTAGAAAATAAAATAATTATTTCCCTTTCAGTTTATCCATACGGATTACTAAAACTTTACTTAACTGGTATTTAGTAAACTGTTGTTCTGGTTTTTATTTGGCAAAACTGAATTTTTGTGCAAAAAACAAAACGAGATATCCTTTAGTTCTGTGAGTAAATGTAAGACATTTACGAGCGGTGCAGCATCCAGTGATGTTTCCACTGGTCCATTGTCTCATCCCTAACCAACACTTTGTGTGTGCTGTACTACCATGCTTGGTCTACCTCCCCGTGGACTGGATGGTTACTAAGAGCTCATCCACTATTGCTTAGGGGCCTTATTTTGTTCTAGAAGAAAGACTTTATACTGTCAAACTCAGACATCCCATGTGATTGAAGGCCGGTGGGCATGGAACTCTCAGAGCTGCCCTCAAAGCCGCAACAACGCCTGCTTTCACACGGCCAACTTGTGGTGGGTGGAGTGGAAGAACAAAGGCAGGCTTGTTAGGATTTAGATGCCTTTATTATACTTTTATTTGGCTGCAATTTTTTGTCTATCTGCCCATATTCATTAAGACGTTGGCTACACTGGCTTGTGGGGTCTATGAATATAGTTACTGTAAGTGACTCAAAACACCACAAGCTCTACTTTCCTTGTGCAGAAATCAATATAAAAAAACTTCATCATGAAAAATAGATTCATATTCCTTTCAGCTCGTGTGTTCAACTTACATTCAGTAAAAATCTATGAAATTAAAACACTATTGTGATTCAGGACATTCTAAAGAATAACAATTAATAGCACGATACAAAATAATGTTTCACCCTACACTGTTACAATTTCTAATCATTTATATAATATATATTCTGAGAGTGTAATAATTCTAAAGAAACTAAAAGAAACAACACATGTAAGTTAAATTCTTAAATGAGACAGTGAACTCAAAAAGTATAAGTAACAAAAATAATTTCTTGAATGACATAAATACATGTTTTCAGCTTTCATACATTCTTTTTACCACATTCTAAAATATTTCACAAAAAAATCCCCTTAAATGTGTTTTAAATTCTTGTCATTCATAAATGTCCATGGGATATGACTGTTGGAATGTGAGTCATCAAAGTGATGGTAGGAAGTAGAAACTCTAGTCATGGCTGCTGGGAAGACACAGGCTCTGAAAGGCTGGCAGTGACTCGTGTCCTCTTCTTCGGGCTCTTTGCTCGACCAATCACAGCTCCTCACACAGTCAGGGAACTGTTAAAGCAAAAGAGACTTTATTCCAAAAAATGGATGATCAAAGAGCATTAAGGCTGCTACAAACAAGACTACATAACTACTAGATGATTCCTGAGGCTGGGTTTTGTTTGAATTGTTTATACTGCTGCCAATTTATTAATCTTGAAATCTGTTTTGGTACCAACACCAAGACAAAACCTTTTCTGAAACTTTATCAAAAAACGTCCCTTTTCATTTCAAGGGCACTTCGCTCATTATAGTTCATTTTAGTTCTGTTAAATTATCACTTTGCTACAGTTGAACAAAAATAACCCCCAGTGATGTCATCAGGAGTCTTTGTCAAAGAACACAATTGAGGTGAATTATGGGAAATTCAGTTTATGGTGTAAGCAAGGAGATGCAAATTTCCCATCATTGGTGTCGCCCTGCGAGAGCGACGCGAGATTCACGTCTCTAGCTCGAGTTGAAATATTTGAACTCGGGTGAAATATTTTTGTGACGCGAAAGCCAGCTAATGTTGAGATTCTCCCTAAATCCAAGTCTGAAAAGAGAAGCGGGCAAGACTCGAAGTAACACGAAGTACAAACTCACTCCGCCTTTGGTGTGAACGCACCAGTATGCTTTGAGTTTTGTGTGTTTTTCATTTGTCTCTTGCGAGTCGTCCAATGAATAAATGTTACTAACCTGCAACATTACAGGAACTTTGGCTTAATAAGGTCAGTCAAAATTGAAGTAAAAGCAAAATATTACGTAGTAAATACACAAAAACATTTGGTGTCAACTTGACAGTTGTTGCCTGGTCTGTATCACAAATAGGCGAGTTTCAACACCCAGCCCTAATGATGCCTCGTGTGTATCAGGTTCCTAACCTCTGCCAATCAAACCTTTCTTTGTGCTTGTCACTATCCCTGTTAGGAGTTGACCCACCAGAGCACTGAGCAGGTCTCCAGCATCCGTGGTGTCACTGAGGCCCGGTCGATATACAGCAGCTGCAGGGAGAAGACATCGACTGTCAGCTGGCGAGATCACAAGAGCTAAAAATGCTCCTGTAACAATGCTGCCTAAATCCCCAATCAGAAATGGCTTGCGGTGAAGTTGATGGCTTTTTTAAAAATGTATTTGTAAAAGACGTCTCTAACCAGATGTAAATTCTAACAGAATGCAAATTTGCTCTGCTTATTCCGGCCGAGTTTCCACCATGTCCCAATCCCTCTTAAGCTCCTTGTTGACCGCCTCTGTCAGCTTTGTGTACACAATTGGCTCCTCAGCTATTCCGACTGCATCGTTAACGCTTGCCCCTTTTGTGCTGCTCAATTCCAGCGGAATAAACAGAATCACACGTGCAAAATTATTTTCCAACACAGATAATTAGCCGGGGAAACAATCCCAAGTATGAATAGTAATGTGCCTCGCTAACATTAGAACTTTAAAGTGTGGGAAAAGAGAGATTTGAATGCCAAGGGAGAACGAGCTTATCAAATAAAGCTTGAAAATGTGCAGTGAATGAAATGAGTCAATCATTTTAATGTGAGATGGGAGCCCCGAGGAGAATAAATAAGCAATCGTCACATCATGCAGAGAGAACAAATGAGCATGGTACACAATTAGGCAGGGTCACATTCTGCCGGAGCTCTGAGCGTGGGATGGGCTAATGAGCTGTGTGAGTGTGTGTGTCTGGATGAATGTGTATAGGAAGAGATGGAGGAAGAAGGAGATGAAAAATCTGAGCCGCCGCCTTCAGAAATTCTGATGCACAGACTGAGAAGTGGCAAGCCGGGCAAGAGACAAAGCTTAAAGTGAGAAGGGCTGGTGGAGAGGAGGTGGGCTATCAGTGGACTTGGCATCCGGGGGGCGAGTACACACGCAATGGGCAGGTGCAGCAGCCGAACAGACAAAAAGAATAGGAGGACCGACGGAACGGAGCTTTCAAAGTCAACTCATAGTTATTAACTATTCAATCACATAAAGGAGAGCTGAAGGCGTGAAAGGTTGCGGACCGAAGCACTTTTGCTTCAGTGCATTAAGAGCCTGGTCCGGCACTCTGGCTGCGTGAAAGAGAAATAGATTGCCTCCCAGGAAGATGACTGCTCAAAGGAGTTGGCTTTTTTCCCCTTAATAACAGCAATCTGCTGTGAACATCTAATCCTAAGTACCATTTACACCGCATTTAGATAACTTCTGCTCGGAAAAGCGTACAATATGAATATTTCATTCCCCGATGTACAAATAAACAGAACAACCTCCCCATCAATCAGGGGACATTGTCAAAGTAAGTGACCTGGAAGAGCACATTGGTAATGAATGCCACATTGCTGGAAATGCACATTTTTGGCGTTGTGGTTATATGGCAAAACTGACTGAAGTGGAAATGCAATTCTTCACAGAAGCGTAAAACATATTATGTTGTGGAGAACATCGGTCTAGTGACCCATATGGTGATTAAAAAGGAAAACATTAAGTCCAACACTCGCAATGTTGATGACCTGAGTGACACAGACACAACAACGGACCGAGCATGGACGCTGTCCCTCAACTGAAGTACTGGCTCCATCTTTGCCATTAAAGTCAGATATGGATGCACCATTTAAGCCCCCTACTCTCCTTCTCAGGGGCCTAATTCTCCCTCCTCAGAGGTGGATAAGAGGGATCAGAAATCCATCCATATGCATGGCCAACTATCTGTGGAGGGGATGGCAGGTCTCAGACTGGCCAGCTTTCAAAAAGTACTGGTAATGACACTTAATGAAAGCTAGGGAGCCGGGCTCTGAGAGGGAAAGCCTGTACATGTACTCCCCCAGCCCCCACCCGGCATGCAGACCAAACCTTCAGACACCATAAATAAACAAACATGCTGCGTGAGACGAGGCGTGGTCTTTCACTAGCCTCTCTCATGCCATTTCATCCACTTATTAATCTATTTATTATTATTCCCTGGATCACTGGTTTGCTTTCAGCCCACCTCTGTACGCCCGGCTCCCTGCAGGGTCTCTGAACACCCCCAAACATTAGATGGACTTTGCAAGCCCCTGGCCATTAATGGGCTGAGTTTGCTCTCCACAAATAAACACAGGAGAATGTCACAGATCTCCGAATACCAATCACGCCGCTTAATACACTTTTAAGAAACTTAACCAAACCCAATGTGGTCTTAGATTATCTGTCATCTTTTTAATTGGACTAGTTTGGCACACAAAGGAGCGATTGTGTCTCCTGTGATGCAGGTGATATCGCTGAAGCTGAGGAGAGAAGGATGGGGAGGGGGCGTCCTATTGCTGCAGTGTCGAGAAGGGAGGTGAGGCTCAAAGTAAACAGAGGAGATGAGGGGATAGAGAGGCTCTTCTTAGCACAAGCCCCTATTCAGTACAGTCAACACATGGCAGATTGAGTTCACATCTCTCTGCCCTCGATCTCGTGCTGCCTCCGTTCTGCCACCACCCAAAACTTATCCCTTCAATCAGCACCAATTTCCCTCCTTTCAGTTCCAGAGGATGCTGGACGGGAATGGGTTGCAGGCAGATTCCCGGTAACATAAATCTGGCTTACAGTGAGGCAGGGTGGTGTTGGATGAGAGAAATGAGATGCCTTCAACTGTGGGACACCGAGCCACCAACAAATAACACTCGTCTCAAGCAACACGTCAAATTCATATTTTATTTAGGAAACAGTTTGAAGTTTCCATGGTGACGCTTGAGTGACATTTAACTTTCAGAACCCTATGTGGTCTCGGTGAACACTAACAGCAACTAACACTTATGTGTCTGTCTGGCCAGAGGAGAGAATGTCATTGGGTCATTTGGGTAAAAAAGTTTGCCGAGTCTGAGCAGCGCCGGGGAGGTGAGACCTCCCCCTCTGCTGCGCCCCACACTCTGGTTACGGCCACCGGCGACATTGCCCCTGGTAGCTGCACAAATGTGTCTTCGGTGTTAACAAGCTTTAGCCATCAGTAGAGGACCCAGGCCACACAGGTGGGGATGACACGGGCGGGGCAGAGTCGGGCCGATTACAGTGCGGGTCACTGTGGGTGCGGACGGAGAGGAGTGCTAAACATGGTGGTATGTAAAGGAGAGGCTCTGCTCTGAGAGACGGAGAGAGAAATGTGCTGCGGCTGCGTCAGGACCCAGAGGCACAGCCCAGGGGGGGCGGCGGACTTCAAACACCGATGTGCAGGCTGTTCAGGGCTCTCATGCTGCTGATTTCACAGCTGGAAAACACAGACCATTAGTCACAAAAACACACCGAGGCCTATGCTTATCCCAGAATGAGAAGAAAAAAAAAAACAGCCAATAAAATCTTGGGGAGTTTTGCGGTAGCTTTGCTTTTCAGCGTTACTGTCTGTGATGAGTGTCTGTGATGAGTGTCTGCTGGCGAGTGTTCGTATTGACCCGTGTTTCAGATGAGCCACTCCAGAAACACTCACGCTCGGTCTGAAAGCTCGCTGCTTTGTCACCGACACTGTCTCTCGAGTCCGCCACAGCGAAAGCAGAGAGCATGTAGTCACAGAGAGGGGCTTGTATAGATTTGCCACCCCTCTTTCGGAAGAGAACTGGGGTCTTTGCCAGGACTGTAACAGTTTAACACAGTCGAATGATCAGAGCAAATCATTGACTGTCTCGGGTCAAGATGTCTGTAGTGTGTCGTCTGTAAACTTGGTCAGAGAAGAGAACTACTATACTACGAGGATGTAACAGTGTGTATTTGTGACCAATTGTATTCATTTTTGTTGTTGTTGATCAAGTGGACATATAATCTGGCTGCACTGAGCGTTCTTTTTCTTTTTGCCTTCAGGTTTCAGCAGCAAAGACGAGATTCATTGATGCTGATGAAAATGATTTGTTTCTAAACAAAGCAAAGTAAAGCTGCTTTCAGAAATGAACTGAAGTCCGGATATTTTCCTGAAATTCTCCAAAAGGGGCTGTATGTGACAATGCAAATGTCTGCAAATGTTGCAACGGACATTTTCCAGAACTTTTCCTGCCAGCCCCATCGATAGATTTCCAAAAAATGTCAGTGTGAGCCCATATGTAAGTTGTTGATAACTTAAAACAAAAACACTGCTTCCTGCAGCAGAATTCATGTCTGAAATTACATCAAACCACACCTCACGTCATGTTGCTATACTAACACATCACCCACTCGACTCACTGCAGTGCATACAGTACCACATCCTGTGGGTGCCTTGCTTTAAAAAGAAGCTAAAGACCGAAAAGTTGTATTTTCGGTGACCTCTTCTGGTTCAGAGTTCCTGCTCTGTGGCACCGGTGACCACAGCCTGCATCCATGTTGGTTGAGCTCAACGGTGACACACAGTTGTTCATCTGTGCAGCAAGGTGATAACTTCAGACATCAGAGATCAGCAGAAACAAGATTGAACTGCTATTTGAGGAAGTCTATTTCAGCTGCAACGCACTGTTTACTTGGTTTGCTATGAATTCATGCATTTACAGCTTATTCCCAGCAAGCAGCTGTACTGTACATGTACACCCACAGGGATATATATGGTCTGAGGCCACATTTAAACTCTGTATCAACAAAATAAATCTTCTAAATATAAGATGAGTGAAATGTTTTGTGTGTTTGATTAGCAACACAAATAAACATGAGTATGGGTGAGGAGTGGATGCTGTTGTCTAAAAAAACCAAACACATAATGTAACCACTGTAGATTAAAGCCAAAAAAAGGCATAATCATAAATATCTGCTAAATTACTTAATACTTAAAGCAAAACAGAAGTTATAATGTGTTAATATTAATGCTAACATATTTGAATTGTGATGCATTTTCTCAAGGTTTTTCAAAAATTGTATTAATATTTCTGTGATTGCCTAACATACAATTAAAACTGAAAAAGAAAATTTGACCTGCACCACCTGGTAAATTCTTGGTATATACCTGGATATTCTCTCAATCCTCCTCTCGTCTACCTCAGCATTAAGTCTCATGACCTCAATTTTCCAGCTTCCACACCCTCCTGCAGGTGGGTTCACATGCGCCTGCAGACACACACACACACACACACACACACACACATACACACACACACACACATACAGCACTGTATTTTACGCACTGTAGCCTTTGATAATGAAGCACAATTCTCATCTGTCCACTCTCTCTCTTGGCGAAGATGCATGATCTTCTTCTGCTCTGCACTTTTATTTCCACTGCCAGTTTTTCATTTACTTGCCTGCAGCAATGCTGGAATATGATAAAATGTGCATTAGCTATTGTTGGGATGGAAACCAATTACCGTGAAAGTGCAAAGAGATCCCAGTCGCGGCGCGGGACCAACCGGTTACAGGACAGCATGGTGTGGACACAAGCTCATCTGACCGCGAACAAAAACCTCCACCTCGTACTGCGACAGAGATGGAGGAAGAACGAGATGGGGAATAAACGACAGAAGCTGTGGGAGGAAAACATATAATAAAATATAATAAATAATGATACATCTGCAGCAAACAAATAGCTCAGCTGTTGCTAGTGTACTTCTATAGTGAAAGACTAAAGGAGTGTAACTCCTAAAAAGTAAGAGACCAAGGGAGAGTAAGACTTGTTATGGTGTTAGACTGATGAGGCCTATGCATTTGATATAGTTTGGCCCCCGGAATACATTAAAGTTACAGCGATCTCCGAGAGAAAATATAACTACCTTCAT
Source organism: Scophthalmus maximus (assembly GCF_022379125.1). Lineage (NCBI taxonomy): Eukaryota > Metazoa > Chordata > Actinopteri > Pleuronectiformes > Scophthalmidae > Scophthalmus > Scophthalmus maximus. Next base: position 12,547,013 of record NC_061518.1, read on the forward strand.
TTAGACAAAACATCCCTGCTGGCAATGGCTGCCACTCTTGGCCCCCTGCAAGTTGGATCCTCAGCTCTGCAAGCCTGCACTCGCTCATACAAGCCTGCAGGGAGACAAAAAATAATGAAAGATGGTATGAGCATTTGTGACTTGAAAAGGACAAAAAAAAAAAAAATCAAAAAAAAATCAAGCATTCACTTGAGCACAACAAAATCTGAGTCCTTCTGAGTGAAAGAAGAGAAGGATGAAACACCACAAATGCTGCTAAAAACTGAACATCTTTGTACAGCATGTTAAATAAAACATGTCGGGGTCTATGTATGCACATAAAGGAAAGTGCACATCTTGAATATTTGGGAGATGTACCTTTAATTGACCAGGGAAGAAAAACTATACTGTACTGTGCTCTGAATCAAAGTAAAAGTCTCTTTCACCTGTGTTTTCCTCAGTATTGTGAACAGGGGATGTGATGAGGCACAAACATGTCCCCCATCTTCGTCTTCACTGCCTTTGACCAGCGATATTGCCACTACCATCACAATGTCTGCCCAGCTGTCAGGTGATGAAGACATTTTTAATAATGATTATATATTTGCCTTCTTCGCAGTATCACAGTTTGCGTATAGCCACCCAGAATGAGGATCTATAGCTCCATCACTGAGGATGCCACCGATCAAATTCACTCTTATTTCTGCATGACACACATGGGGTGGCCTTATAAAAATATAAGTCCCTTGTAGGTTACATCCTACACTTTTTCATGAAAATATGTGCGAAGGCTTTTGGTGGCTACTCTGTTGTGTCACTCAGCTCCCCAGCTTGAGCTACACAGCCATTTACTGCTAGTGGGGGGAGAAGGAGGCTATGAGTGAAGCACACAGCCGCCATCACAATGACCTTTCCACAAGCCCAGGGAGCACGCAATGCAGAGGAGAGGCAATAAAAGTAATGAAAGAAGCAAAGGCAATTAAAGTGGTGTGTGTGAGGGGAGCGTGGCGGGGATGAGCCTAACTGGAGGCAGCCCTGGAATGCACTACAGCTCCATATCCCCCATAATCCCTGTGTGATCGCGGAGCAACCCTGGTGTGCTCCCAGTCTGATCATCCTCTCGCTGCATTCACCAGCTAATCCGTGCAAAAGGACAGCCGTGCACATACACTGTACACACACGCACGCACACACACACACGTCATTCAGCGGTACACACATCTCTGCACACACTGCAAGAGTAATTATTATGGGCTGCATACAACACGTACTGCACGACAAACTGAGGAAACTACCGAAAATAAATGACCAAACAAACATATTCAGGCACAAATGCTCGCACGCGCGCACACACGAGTTTAGTTCTAGAAAATGAGTTGCTCTCCTCTCGCCCTCTGCAGCGCAATGTTTCCCCGCGGCCACTGAGAATCATTAATGCCCTTCCTCTGATGCAGCCACACAACCAACAGCAATTATTTCTAATAGCAAAAAGTGAAAACAGACAGCGAAACCACAAATATACACGGCACGTAATCACAATTTTTTTTGTTAGGCTGGCTGTGTGAGGGTTGAGGAGGTGGCAGCGGCGGCTTGGACTTCATTTTCTCCAGCGGAGTTTACTGACCGCAAAATGACAAGGATGCTTTTCCTAAACCAATTAAGAGGCTGCAGCGCTGCTGTTACCATGTGACATTGACAGCACTTAAGGAGGCTGACGCCAGGCCTCAGAGATGAGCCAGAGATGTGCTCTTGGCTCAGAAGTCAGCGCGCGCGCACACACACACACAGAATTACACGTGTATGCAATCATGCATACACAGGCACACACATCCATAAAAAGAATGACACTGTAGAGAGCAAGTACACATAGAGCTCCAAACCAAAACAAATATATAACCAACAGAACAGTACACTGTGGTTTTAAAAAGAACTGCTCAATCCAGCTGATATCAGAAAACATTAAACACTACTGCATATCCAGGTCATTCATATGAAGACCTCATTATCTAATCAACTTTGAGAATACACAGAAGGGCAAAGCTACAAGCCTCCCCTTCCCATAGCAACATAATTGGATCTTGCCTGTAGTGTAGAATTAGTGAACAGAGTTTACTTCCAGAGGTTACGAGTCTACTTGAGAGAGGCTGTGTGGTCCACGCTAATGACCAGAATATTCTGTGAAGGGGCTCAAGCGTTGTGCCCCTCCTCAGCTCCGGCCGTCTTAAAAACTAATACCACTGCTGAGAAAAGAGACGGGACTCCTTTTTCCTTCCTGTTGTGGAGCACTCCCATCAGAGCTGTGCTGGGGGCCAGCAGGGCAGCGGCTGGTCAAAGTGCTGCTTAAAGAGGGAAGAGCGGGTGTGTGAATAAGCCTGATCAGTATCAGTGTTGGGGGCTGCACGGTGGTGTAGTGGTTAGCACCTTCGCCTCACAGCAAGAAGGTTCTGGGTTCGAATCCCGGTTCAACCAGGGCCTTTCTGTGTGGAGTTTGCATGTTCTCCCCGTGTATGCGTGGGTTCTCTCCGGGTTCTCCGGGTCATTGGAGACTCTAAATTGACCGTAGGTGTGAATGTGAGAGTGAATGATTGTCCGTATCTGTATGTGGCCCTGCGATAGTGTTGGTCCCGGCTGCTCAGATGCTGGGAGCAGTTACAGGCAACGCAAAGTGAATATTCTGAATTTGAAGCTACACACGCTCACACTCATGCTGGTGGCCGGTGGTTTGATCATCTCTTTAGTTCGATGCTCACCTGCGGCCTCCCCACTCTCCTCGATTGGCTATTCCAAGAAAAGAAGAAGCAAAAAAAATTAAATGGACACTCTCCTTTTAATAATTCTCTACTCGTCATTTATATTTAGTTTTGTTGAGAATCTAGATTTAAACAGAATTATCCTCTGTGCAATCTTTTGTTCACACTCACAAGAACTCCAAAAGATCCCAAAGGACATGTTGGATATTAAATAATGCAGAGAATTGTCTTCTTCTCCATGATTGTCTGCATTATTCAATATCTAAAAGGCTTTTGGGATCTTGTATTTTCTACTTCTGCCTGCTGCCTCACTACAGAGCACCTGTCGGATCAGCCCGAGCCTCTCTGCGTGGTATTGGTATTGCCACATTCAGGAAAGTAAAAGTCTAATCGATGACACAGTCGGACGTGAAGACAATCACAACGCGAATGAGCTCAAATGTCTTTTAACATTTATCCAACAATATTGGGAGCGGTTGCACTCAAACCACCTGTTTGCTCTCCTGGGTGAAGGCCAGCTCACACTCTGCTCTTAGATTCCGTCCTCTGGGAGCTGTCAGCCTCTCTCAAACAGGAAACAACACACGCACGCGCACACACACACAAAAAACCAAAACACACGGAGCATCAACTAAAGCGTAACTGGCACAGAATCTACTGTTTTTCAACTGAAATGTATAATATCCAACAGTGGTTCTGAATTTTGTTGACCCCTGACCCCTTTTGGCTCGTCCCTGTTTGCTGAGTGGTGAATAGTTTCTGAAGTATAATTTCCTTTTCAGGTTATTTGATTTAAAACCATGAACAAATCAGTGTCTATGAATATGAAATAAGCAGCATCTTTGACTAAGTTTTCCAGCTCTGCTTTACACTGCTACAGCTGAAACATTCCTGCCTCTGGATGGCGCTCTGCAACTCCATCACACAAACACTCTGCTACAGTCCTCCACCAGGTACAGAGAGAGAGATAATGGATGGTTGTCAGTTACGCACCTCTGTCCTCATCTCCCCTAATCAGCTCTCACATCTCATGGAGCTGCATGGGTGTCGGAGTTTCACGTAGAACTAAGTTTGACAGTCACGTTCCATCTCAACTGTGGTGGAGATTTAAAGCACATAGGTGGGCAGATGAAAGATACCCCTTGTATGCATGAAAGAGATCAAATTGGGATTAAGGAGATTAATTTCGCATGGTAATTGAGAGAGAAACTTTTTCATCGGATTTATCTAACTTTCTAAAGGATGTCAAATGTGATTTAATTTGCTACCAGATGAATGGTTGGTAAATTGCTGTGCTCCAGGCTTGTGTCCCTTTGGTTGGTGTGAAATCATATATCATCAAATTTCATGACTTGTGAAGATCTGACTCATTTCTCTCGGCTTCCTCTGGGGTTAAAAAATAATTACTAGTTTTGGAACACAAATTCAGACTGAAACTAATTCAATTTGTGAACATGGCCAGAGGGTGACTCTGAGTGGTGTATAAACGGTTGTAACTAGGCTTCAATCAGAGGACAAGCATGGCAGAACAATCCCTCTTCACAGATGACAAAATGACCTTGGAAATCGCAGTTCAGACACACAGACTGGATCATCGATTCAAATCAGGAAGCTAAACTGACAGTCTGGTGCTACTGGATGTCAAACATATTAACAGATGAACACGAACATGAATGGTCTCTCGCCAGCGAAGAGTAGAACCATCAAAAGGTTAATGTGTCGTTATTCTTGTCTGTGTAAACCGCCTGTGCCAGAGCATATACATGAGTGTCTTACATGCCCACTTCATTAGTTTATACAATTAATTCCTGCAATACAAATGTCTTCAAATTACGTTTGGATATGGGACCAGTTCATTGACATTTCTTGAAATTCTTGCTCACAATTTGTCTGGAAGATTTGTGTAGGTTTCAAACCACGGTCCTTTTTTTTGCCACTGCTTCTTCAAGTAACACTGTGCAATATGTTGAAGCTAAATTACATTTTTAGAAAATGAAAAAAGTAGTAGAGTAGCAAATTAAATTACTTTAAATTAATCCTAATGCATATTTGTTTCTTACCCATTCTGCATCAGTGCACTTCAACATTAACAAACATTATCTCAGATTGATAATTACAGCAAATAAAAAGAAAAGAAAAAGCTATTGACGGCAACCGCAGGGGAAAAGTTCAATATTTTTTGGCTTTTCTGGTAATGATTTTGATCTTGGCTGTGAGCTGTCTTTTTCTGAATTTTTCTCTCTCTCTATATTTCCTGATCCACCTGACCTGTTGCTGCAGCCTGGACTGTGCTTGGTCCATGTGACGTGCTTCAAATTGGTCTTGAAGGCGGTTCACAGGCGACAGGATGCATCATGTTATGTATAGGGACATTTCCTATAGTACCAGTGGCATTTTGTATGGGTCACAGTAGAAATCATGTATGTGGAATTAATTTAAACAAATAAATTAAATGAAAAAGTATATAATATTACAATGAAGAAAAACAAATGTATATCATTAACACAGTTCTAATAGAGAATTTGAACTAATCGAGGTGCAGTGATTCAATCCTTTTGGCTCAAAAGCCATTATTGCTATGATTAAGTGGATTTCAGATGAAAGATTTAAACCCTGATAAGATTCAAGTAGATAAAACATGCACCACTGAACCAACTGTGTGTTTACAGAGCAGTACACAGAGACACTTACTTCAATCAATATATCGATGTTTTGTAATAGGCTCTAAATGACTCAGGTTAGAGACTGCTGTGCAGCACGGGCCCTCACTACTTCTGTTCCTGCAATTCATTTCAGCTCGCGTATAAAACACGATGGCTGAGAAAAATCAAACCCAAGTCAAAAGGCGAAGTACAAAAAATGTTGTGTTGATGACATGCATGCAAGTGGCAGAGTGACCTTGACTGTCACACAGCAAATGTCATGTGGGTTTGTTTCTCATGAGAGCCTCGTGGCTCTGTCCTTGTGCAGGACCGTACGCCCGGTCGCTGATTGGAAGATACTCTGGATACAAACAACATGTTGTTGTGGTAGAGGTGACAATGTAGTAAAATACACTAAAAGAAAAGAATTTTTAAAAAATTAATAAAATAAATATATATAAGTATAGTATGTACTAAATATATGTATAAATATAACATTTTTTTTGTTGAAAAATTAAGTAAAAATAGTAAAACGCAGGGGTCTTGTTTTTCAATCACTCAAATCTTATCTTCTTCAGTGCTTACTTATTGTTAACATAACGCTCTACTGTGCTTCACTGACCCCTCAAGCTGTAGCACTTGTTAGTTCTCAGAAATCCACCTGTGTCCAAATCATGATTATATGGGTATGTTGTAATAAATATTAATCAGAGTGATATTAAACTGTCGGTTGTCTTGAGCACAGCTCAGCAGCAATACGTCTGTGAAGTCTGAAGTTGATCGTGTGAACAGCTGTCGACATAATCAAATGACAGAGAGACATAGATTCCTCTGGTCTACAGGGGATTTCCTATTTGCGTCACCAGCTTGTCCCGCCCCTTACCACTGCATCCTTAGCTATACAGCCACTGTACTTACTGCACACTCGGCCACCTGCACAGCTTCATCACAAGCCCGCAGTAAGTCCTGGGCAAAGTTGGCCCGAGAAGGTCAAAATACTGGGTCCTTCATTCCTCGAGAATGGAAGGCCCCATTCCCAAGCAAGCCTTTGAAATTATACAGCTTGGCTCCTCTTTCTAACGAAGAGAACAAAAACCTTGACCTCACTCTCTACATTCAAAGTAAGATCTTAAGTCAAACTTAGAAATTCACACCTTCTACACATCTCTCAAATAATGAGCACATTCATAGGAATCTTAAGGGCTGTAAGTACGTGCATGATTCAATCTGAGCAGGCAAGCTTTAAAATGTAATGAGACGATGACTGGTAATTGTACGGCATGTTGTTTTGTGATGGTGATGTATCACTGGAGCATAAGTGATACAATCACAAGTCTTGCGTGTGTGTTTGTGTTTAAGAACGCTGACCAGGGCCTATTTACTGCCAGGTGAAGCAACTAATTAAATATCAGAGGGCAGGCAAGCTCAGTTCCATCGCTCCCTCCAACGTTAACTAGGACCACAGCCACGGGTCAGAGCCCTTACAGACTGACGGAGGCAAGTTTCAAGGAATAGGAAAAAGAAGCAGAGAGAAAGGGTGAGGCTGGGCGAAGGGTGGTGCTTTAGTACATAACCAGTGAGCCCTCTGGAATGCCCCCTTTCTGTTTCAAGTTTCACCTCTGAACTACCTATGAGAGAATAAAGTTGCTTTACAGATACTCAGAAGGATTAGAGAATGCTCACCTCACCACATGCTGTGTCACTGACTGTGTGTGTGTGTGTGTCAGGAGCTGCTGGTGGTGGTGGTGAAGGATACTGTGGGAAAAGCCCAGAGCTTTTTCAACGTGTACCTCCCTCTTTCATTGACAAGTGAGGCGCAGTAACAGCTAATCGATGGCTAGTGAATTCCCTGTCCACCCCCCACGCCAGGTTGATCAATATTCCTGGCAATTAGAATCCCCTATCTGCATGGCTGTAGGGACCTTGGGGTGGCTCGCCAGCCCACAAACACCCAATTTAGTCCTCAGCCTATCACTTAATTACTAAATCCTCCCTAATGCCTATTGGCAGGTGGCGAGCATACTCACAGCAGCCCCAGTGGCTGAGTGAACACGAGACCTTTGGCAAGGTGCTGGTTAAGATGCTCCAGTCCCACTTCAGCTGGCCACTTAAACATCTGATTTCACACATGGGTCCCGACCTGAAGTGACCCGCCTATTGAGCGCCTGGCCCACACACAGTCCAGATGGATGGTGAGGAATGGGATGGCAACAGGATGGGTGGAGGGGAGGGGACGCAGGACACCAAGAGTCCTCACACAGCTGCCTGCCACTAGTTGCATCCGTGCACGGCACATCAGGGTTTGTAAGCGCCCACACATCAGGTGATTTCCTGGTGTTTGTCATGCTGAGAAGGGATAGCATGAAATATACATTAAACGCAGTCTTGTGACAATTCAAATTTTAACAGCTCTGACAGATGCAAATATGTCAGGCTTATGCTCTAAACACTGTAGGGAACAGTCTACCTGTAGCTCTGCAGCTGCTCAGTGTTCACAACCTCAGTTGCTGCAGATGCCCACCTGCTAACAACAAAGTCCTCCTCTCCTGTAAAGCCAGTTACTGGGAGGGTATATGCACAAACACAGACATCTAAAATGAAACTTCTACAAAAAAAAATAAAAAAATAAATGCTCTCTCACACAAACACACTCCCTAATAACACATTTGTCCCTGCAGTGCACATTTCCTTTGTCACACTTTAAAGCACGTTTACAAAGTAGCCAGGCAACTTTTGCTGTTTTTCAATAATTCGAAGTACAGTTTTTTGTTTGTAATAAAATAATAAGTCTATGCCTGTATTTACTTTTTTCCCAGAGTCCGTATTTTAGGATCCATTTGATGTGCATAATAGTATGTTTTCATAGCAAATTTTTTTGAGACAGTATGTTGAGTAGTTTAGTCGTGTGTGTTACACAAAAGCCCTTGAACTGTAAACTGGCGGATCATACACAGGCGAATATCTCACATAATGTATGGAAAGCCTTTCTGGATGGTTCAAAAGAAAAGAACAGAGGGAAAACAACAGATGTGTCTGACAACTTTTCTACAAAAAGACTTTCCGCACAGCTGACTGTGAACAATCCCAGTGGAGGAATAAAGACAAATCCGATGGAATGTGATGTGTGACCCACAGAAAAAATGCCTTGAGTTATTGCAACACAAACCAATGATAACTTTAGGACAATATCTGCTCTATTAGGCAAAGTGACCCCCTGCACTATTTACCCACATCTTTGGTCTTCCTTAGGACCCTGAGTATGCTGAGGGGACGCCATGCTGGGTCACTCCAGCTGCTGGCTGCTGGGCCTGATTCCTGTGTTTTCAACAGATCAATCACGCGCAGTAGTTCATCCACTATTCTGCTGTGGAGGAGATGAGAGGACATTATTATAGTGTGTGAGTAAGTATAATTGCAAATGTTGGGAATGACTGTATAACACAAGTACATGTCCCAGCTGGTCTCTGCTCCGTTTCAGTGGTTTGGATGTGAGCAGTCACCAGGTCTTGCTCCGGTGTGGTGACCCTCCGCTGCAGACACATTATCTCCTGCTGACTACACCGACCCCTCCACCTGCAGCCGATTCCCCTGCCACAACAAGGTACCACACCGCAACTCTACACAAGAATCCACTATGTAACCTCATACAATTTTATGACGTGTGAAAATAGTTTAGAGTATCATTTAATAAACAATAAATCTTTTGCAAATGCAAACCTACCAGACAGCCATTTCTGAGCGGGTTGAGTTTGGACACCTCTCCTTAGTTGACACACCTCTGCAAGATGCATACTCTACTCCAGGATGCCTTGGGCACACTGCTCCGGGGTCTGGGTTAGAGCCTGCCAACATGCAAGCATGTACGCACACACACACAAAGCTGTCACTTTCCTGTCACAAACCCCTGGAAATGGCCTGAGGTGAGGTAAGGATAGGTGCCCCGAGCTTTACAGATCCTCTTGAAGGACAGAGCAGAGAGGTGCACTGCACTCACTCAGCTGCCTGGCCCTAATTTGGTATTTCCACAAAGATGACATATCAGGGAGAGCAGGAAATGTCCCGGGTCGACAGAGAACAGCTTCCTGACAGGTGTCACCTCCAATCTGCACAGTCCTGCCTCTGATGTGTTAACTATTCAATTAACCGGCACATCGCGGTGAGTTGGTGCCAGCACCTAATTACCTAGGAGACCCTGCCTGTGAATGGAGTGAAATATGTGCATGCGTGTGTGTGGATGACAGGTCACACATCATGTTACAGTTGAGGGTTCTTCTCCCTCTGAACCACCTTGACATTCACACAGAATATGGGGTTTGGAGTGTGTGCATGTGTTTGAGAGGAAGAGAAGGGCAGGATGTTCCCTTTCCCTCCTCAGTCACTCCTCTCCCTCTTTCAGCACCAACCAATATTGCAAGAAATAAGGCTTTTTACTTTGAATAAAATATGAGTGCAAACATGAAATGAAAATAAAAACAGTTTCATTTAGCATGTTTAAAAAAATTACTCCTGCCAAGTGGCCCCTTCATCTCACACCATTAAAATAACGAGGTGTCACTGAGCTCTACTTCCATAGCTCCAGTGTTGACACCCATCAAGACAAATCTATATTTCATGGCCACTTACAGATGTATAAATAGCCAAATGAGGTGTGCTAACCATCTATAAAGCAGCACTAAAAGGTTGCCAGAAGATGGCGAGTGTCATGAGCCAGTTGTGCCGGTAATCAATCTGGGGTGAGGGAAGAGGAGAGGGGAGAAGAGTAGAGGAGAGGAGTGGGCTGCATTGCATGGCTAAGAGGCGAGGCACAACACGGCGCAACAAGCACGGCAGTAAATCACATCTGCACGGCACGCTGGCCCCACTGACACGCAGCCACTTCAACTGACATGGGGCTTGCGCGACAGCCTGATGGATCACCACACTACACTCCATTAAAGGCAAACGGGCACGACAAGCACTGACATAACAAACAATTAGTCACTGCTGTGGGTATGGGCCTTACACGCCTTGGGCCTGGCTGGTGATGGGCACTCACCCCACTCCTTGGGCACTGAGGAACAAAGGAGCTGGTTCTCTTGCAATATCAAAACTGTGCCAGAACATTTATGATCATAAAAAGCACCCAGTCTAGGATTTTTCAATTCTGACTTCAACATCTTTGTCTTTACTGTCCAACAAAGGGGAACTCGATCATGTGGACAACAGGTGTCGCTGCATTTGGGAACTATTCAGGCCCCTGAATAGTCCCCAACATTTGTTTATGTAGCAGCGGGCGGAACGGTGGTGCAGTGGTTGGCACTGTCAACCTCACAATAAGAAGGGTCTGGGTTCCAACCAGCTGGCTGGCCATGGCCTGTCTCTGTGGGTGTTCTCCCTGTGACTGTGTTGGTTTTCACCAGGTACTTCAGCTTCCTCGCACAGTCCAAAGACACGCAGCTAGGTTAATTGGAGACTCTAAATTGACCGCCAGTGACACAAGTATCCAGACACTTTGCTCCACCTAACATTTAGCTCGGGTGCCTCCCATTTTTCCCTGATTATCTTCGTGATGATATCTTTAGCTCCTGTGAATGTGTTTGTTCAATGTTTCTTACTACTGCTACCAAGGCAGAGTCAATGGTGTACATATGTTCTCATGTTACAGCAGGTTGTTGCTACAGCTGACAGCTTTTAGCATCACATTTTCTCCTCTGAACCTTGGTAGAGGTTAACATTGGTTAAGAGGCACTCCACTTCCTGTCAGGAACCTGGAGCCTTCATCTGCTTTGTGTCATCCTTTCTTATCACAAATGCAGGCTACTCTTCACGTGCCACTAAGTTTACCTTACACATTTGATTCTGAATAAAACTTTGAGAGATGTGGTTGTAGATCCACAGAAACCTCCACAGACATTGCCTTTCTTGTTTCAGCTTCACATATACCAGGCTACACAATCATCTTGTTCTTGTACTTTGTATTAGTGAATTAAATACTCACAAGACATACTCAATTTCACAACAGGCTGTACACTGGAGCAGTTTTAACTTTAACTGAAGGATGCTAAACACAAATCCTCTTGAAACAACTAAATCTTCAATAAATATGATTCATTATCATATGCGGTCCACCTTTGCTCAGGTAATATACCAGTATTTAGTGTGGAGGCTAGTTTTATGTTGCACACAAACAACTTTGGCTCTTGACCCAACAACTAAAAAAATGTTATAACATTTTTTACTTTAAAAAAAAGAAAGTAAAAGTTGTTATTTATATTCTGTTCTGTGGTAAACATGACAGGGGGCAGGAGTTGCATTAAATTGCAGGTCGTCTTTGAGAATTAAGATCGTTTTGATGTCTCCAGCAAGCGCCTCAATCCACTTACCCACACAGGTACTCTAATAGAGAGTAGATCTACGTTCAGGTATCAAGAGGACAAACCCTGGACCTTCTGCACTTCCTGTGAAGATCATAACCAGTGCATTAATATACAGATGAACACGGTACAGCAAAGAACACAAACAAGTGCTCAAATTATAGAGGCCACAGGTTGTAACTCATACGAGCCAACTGATTAACTGTCTGCGCTGTGTGTAACCCACTGGAGGAGTGGTGAGTGTGAGGGACATGTATATGTATGTGTCTGTGCGATTAAGAGCTTTTGTGTTGTTAATCGAGGTCTGGCTTAAGAGTTTGACATTCAGAGATTCCACTGGGCAGGGGTCGGACGACCGGGGTTGAAGACTTAGGGATTTGTTGTGTCTGTTTTTACAGGTTTATTGTCGAGTAGAAAATGAGTGTGAATCTAAGTGTGTATGGAGCAGCACCTCTACACTCCAATCACGGCTGGAGGTGAGCTCCCCATCAGACCTTTAGCCACCTCCACTCTACTGCTGGTCTCCACTGGGCACAACCACACACACACACACACACACACACCTCTCCCTCAACATGACATTCCATCAGTGCTCTGAGATGATTTTTCCTCTTTGTCTCACCACAGGTTTGTGTACAATGGCTTCAGAAAGCAATCACAGCAACAGTGCAAATAAAATATTCCCCGCCCCAATACACCACCGTGCACTGTTGACACAAGGCAGGTACGGTCCATGGATTCATGCTGTTGATGCAAAATAGTGACCCTACCATCTGCAGCCTCAGCAGAAATTTCAATTCTTCAGACCAGGCTACGTTTTTCCACTCAACTAGTCAGTGTTGGTGAGCCTGCGCCAACTGCAGCCTCAGATTTCTGTTCTTGGCTGACAGGCTGACACGGTCTTCATTTGTTGTCGCCTCAATGTTCAACATGTTGAGCATTCTGCGATGCTTTTCTGTGTTGCATATAGTTGTTATAAGTTCTCTCATCAACAACGCGTTTTCCAATCGCAGAACTGCCCCTCATTGGACGTTGGAGTGTGAAAACCCCTTCCTATGAAAATCCTTTCTTACAGTATAACACCAAATTCTCTGCCTGCCTCTGAAGGATTCTCCACTGCCAGATATGATGCCCTCTGCTCGTTTTACTGTCAAGCATTTTCTCGATATGCCCCCCCCCCCCCCCCGTATGGCAGCAGTGACTGCGATCAATGGAAATCAACAGAAGCACTTAGTGAGGTTGTCGGCCAGAGTATCTGTTTGTTATCTGACTGAATAAGAAGGCAGGGCGATACAAGAATGAATAATAGAGTGTAAGAGTGTCAACAACTACAAGGAATTTTCCCAATAACTTGTTGGTCTCCTGCCTCACACTCCTGTCTTTACACACAGCTGCTACTCAGCTCCATCTGAATTTCAACACAACATCTGACACTCCCTCTCCTCTTTGCAGCTAATCGGCCCGTTGTTTTTAGCAATATTCAAACCAAACCCAGCCTATCTTGCTATCCTCACAGCGGCCTGTCCACTAAACAGCACAGCTTCTAAAGAGCTGCAAGGCTACATCCTCACAGGATGCACACTTAAGCACACTTCAGTCTAATATAGGAATAGTTGAGCTGGGGATGTCAATTTGTGTTTCTGTATTAGCACAGTTGTGCTCTGGCACAAAGTGAATATCGAAGCTCAGTGCGACATCACTTTCTCGCGCCTCCTGCTGGCTAGACCACTGCAACAGCAATGAAACTAGAGTCTGTGTTGTGCTCTGGTATGAACCTATTTGCGTTAGGGCAAGTGGTGGTATGGAGTGTGAGTACCGGTGGGGATTCAGAGACAGATGTGTACCTACTATCTCCCTACAGCTCCACTGGCACCTTAATGACACCAGCTCTAGTGAACATTAGATTATTAGACTCCAGAGTACAATATCCCAGACTGGATAATATTGTTTTTTCCTCGGGCTGATGATGTATTACAAAAATAAGGAATAGTGTAACAGATGTCTCTCGGGGTAAAAATAATAAATCACACAGACTTGTAACATGGTTGGGAAATATGCGCCCACAAACACACCCACATCCACAAAACATTCAGTGATTCATTTAGTCTCTTTATTCCAACTGAGCGGCAAGCCAGAAGAGGAAATGAGACAGAGAAATGGGGGAAAAGGCGAATAGTGTGCATTTAACTTGCAAAAATGATTAAGGCCTTGGTTCTAATTGTGTTGTTTTAAACGACGCTGATCTGATAACGACTTCATTAGTGACTCCGTGTAATAATGACTCCCAGGGTTTGAAGAAAGAGGAATAAATACAGACAAAAAGAGTGTATGTGTGTGTATGACACTGTGATGAGACAGAGGAAGGAACAAATGCACCGAATCAGGGTGAGACTGACTCACCATAGATACAAACCTAAACACACACAAAAATGGAAGAAAATGATACATGCAGATAAATCGCCACCGAAGGCTGAGCAGGATGTATATAATAATAACAGGAGAACAGACATGGCTAAAGAGAGGTGTGTGTGTGTGTGTGTGTGTGTGTGCGTGTCCTCTCTTATGCAGAAGGGGACTGCTTGAGAAGGGGAGAGGTCTAATCCATAATATGGCAGCTCGCTGCATGGCTGCATACATTACTGCATCAATCAGCGCTAAGCTGCAGTGTAATTTTCTAACTCCCTATTTCTCTCCCTACCCCATCACACAGACAACACCCCATGGCTATTTCTGATGAGATTCAGAGCTGGAGAGCGGGAATGAAGGTGAGGAGGGGGAAGGGTGTTTATGGTGCAACCTACCTTCCTCTCCTTCTATCCATCCAGCCTCCTGATTAATTTCCAACTAGATTGCTTGGCTAGCAATACTATTAGCATAAAATTTCCATGGATCAAGTCCAGCTATGAAAACCTTTCATCAAGTTACTTGTCAAACACAAAATTTAAAATCTTATTTTGTTTGTAATATAATTTTCATAGTAGGGGTGTGATGGGGAGAGGAATCAGGAGCTACAATGTGTCTGTCAACGACATGGTGGTGGGGGGGGGTATCACAAGATTGTTGTTCTAAAGATAAATGGAGTCATCAATCAACATTAAAAAAAGCACCAGGTTTGGAATGAGATTCTGTATTAGCAGGAACTCGTAGGCACGCATGCGTGCACGTCTGCATACATGTTCACATGCAGCAGTGGGCCCAGGAGCCAAGGTCAGTGCTGGATGAATGGTGGGTTTCCATCATAGACCAAATATAAAGATGGACCACATGACAGCTCCCCAAAAGTGAAACTTAACCCTCTTGATCGCCCCCTAGTGGCTGGTTGCAGTGTTGGTCATACACCCCACCTTCACCTTATTAGTGAATGGGACCAAACTCAAAAGTCAAAATAATTGTTAAATACCAATTTTCTCAAAGGTGGTTTCTTTAATTTTAGGTAATTGGTTTTAATTAGATAATCGATAATATAAACCAGGATCGAACGTCATGATTGACAGCGATTGGTCAAGCTAGTGCATCAACGGGGCCTTGATAACGCAGCTCAACTCCACAATCACTACTGTGCAGACTCTGGCTCTAAATGACGTTAAACCTGTATGATAACAGCACAACTCCTGTATCCAAGATATTTTGGCTCAATTTGTGTACAACGGGAGGAAGTGGAGACGTGTTGTCCGTCTTTATATACAGTCTGTGGTTTGCATCAGCAGGCTTGATCTAAACTCTGGGACAAAACAAAACATGAGAGATCTGGTCAATCTCTCATCTTCTGGTGCGTTGAGGCAGTGGCAGCAGTCATGCATTTGCATTCAACACTACACAAGGAAAATCACTGCACAAACACGCAAAATACTTGTCAATATGCTACTACTCTTTGACAGCCAGCACAATATATAATTCTATCCACTACTTTAATTACAAAATGTGCAACACTGTCACTGGTGCCTCTCCCAAAGAGCCACACTCCACCATTAATTATGAAAAATAAGGAAGGAGAGCAGGGGGAGGGGGTTTATTTTAATAAGGATACAAAATCAATGCAATTTAATCAATCTAAGCTAATTAAAAAAAAGCTATATTGTGAAACAATCAAGGTGCATAAACAAGATTAAAATAAATGAACTGTGCCGAGAGAGGCGTGCTCTAATTAAATGATACAAATTGTCATTCCATGGCTGTGCGCTGTTTGTTGACACCTTGAAGAAGAGGGCGTGACACGCCTGACCACCCTCATGAGGCCCACTCCTACCGCATCTTTAACAGGATTCATTAGACTGAGGGCACGTGGGAAGGTTCGTCTTGGGCCGACTGCAGACTAATAATCATTATCTGGTGAACAAAGTGTAGCATTAAGCAGCGAAAGAGCCAAATATTTCCTGCAGAAGTTAGTGTTGACTACAAATGGAGTAATAAGGGTGAATAATAGACATGCAATCGCTAGAAACACCTAAATAATGTTGCTCAGTGATTGCTGGATGTGACCATATCGACTCAATATGATATTGATATGATAATGTGTAAGTGTCTGTAAACATGGCTGTAAAGGCAGAGGAGGCAAACATTCAAACATTCAGTGGACTTAAACAACATACTTTTCCATAAGAACAGTTAAAATTGTTTGAGTTAAAACTTTTGTCTACCCAGTGCTATTATGTTTTTCAAAATACTTAAATTTTTGATAAAGTTAAAAATTGGTCAATGAGTTTACAGACTATTGAAGGGACATTTTGGCTTAATTTTCATTAGCATCTCAGTAAACAGTAAACCCCGACCTGACACAAAGAACCCCTTGGCTGCTGCCACAGATGGAATCTTAGGAAACACTAGGTGACCCCAAGAGCAGGTTTATGTACATGTCTGTTGAAGATGTTCATATATAAGCAGAGATTACTTTACCTTTCCTGCAAAAACTGTTCTCGGCTTCACAAGTTTTTGACCAGTCGGCAGATTGTTCAACGCCAGCTTCAGGGTAGGCAACTGCCAGGAACACAGGTAAAAAGAGACACACACAAACAAAAGGTTGAAGGCCACACCCGTGACTAAATTAATCACTGATTATGATTACAGATGCACAAAGAAAAAAAGCAAATCTGTTTTCCCTTTTTACATCTGATGCTAATTGGAATTCTATGACGATTAGTAGGTTGTGACACAAGGCTCAAGTCGGTGCCACAGAGACAAACACGCATGTATGCTCATCCCCGTGCACAAACACTCATTTAATGTTCAGTGAATCGTTATCACTTATCGGGAATAATTGCTGCAGGTTTGTGCAAGTGTGAAATTGAACAAAATCCCACTCCATATAAATAAAGAAAACATAGTGAGCATACAATAACGCAGGGAGGCCAGGGGAGCGTGAAGGCGTGGATACAACCAAAGGCAACCACAGCCTATTATGTGCTTTCTCTATCTGAAACTCTGCTTCCAGTCCAACTTGTGGAGTGCTCTCTGAGTGTTCAGAAAACGTCCTCACATTTTACTGCACGTCACCTTAACTCGGCCCGCAGAGCAGATCAATTGTAACTTTGGGAAGTCACATACAGAATCGGTGTCATCCTCCTGTGTTGACGGTGCTTCCTCCACCTCTCAGCTTCAACTCACTTGTCTCTCTTTCTGTCTGTCTTCTTCTTCCTGCTGACCCGTCTGCTTGGATGAAAATGACATCATCTGGTAAATCTAAGAAAACACCACATAAAGCAATTACTAACAAGCCTGATGTGCCACCCCCTCCTTTCCCTTTGTGTAGGGAAGGGAGAGTGGGGCCAAGTGCCCTTCAGCAAAAATGAATTTTCCAATTTCAGTTAGTTCTTCCATGAATAAATAAACAAATGAATAATTGAAAGGAGCAACATAAATAAATAACATCACAAACATTTCACCGGTACTCATAAGTATTCTGCAGATAACTTGGGCTGCATGCTAATGATAAAAACAGTACATGTAGCAGGGTTGAGATGCATTATTCACCACTCTAGTCTAACCAAAATTAAATAAATAAAAATCTCTCAAGGAACTCAAAACATCCTCTCAGCATTGAAGTGACAGGCCTGTCCCATTTATAACACACAAGGACACTGTGGAAAACAAATAACTGACCAGTCGGATGCAAGAGGGAATAAATAAACCAGCGAGGCACTGGCAGCCATTGACAGGAGCTCCAAAATTTCAGAAAGTCATTAGGAGGGGGGAAAAAAACTTCCAAGAGCTTGAAAAGAAACAATATTTTCTAAGTTCTACAGAAAAGGTAATATGACAAGTGGAATTTTTCCCCCCTGCACAGTTGGACACTACTTGAAAACAGACATTTAATTGAGACACGCAGGGGCAACAGTGTGACTTGGTTTGTAGTAAGGTATAATCAGAAGTAGATATTTCATGAATCATGTTGCTTGACTTCTTATTGTCTGCATTAAAGTGATTGGTCACTTGTTTGAATGCCATGATGAAAATGGTTATTATAGTCAGCTGACGCTGATGATGTGCCAAAGTGGAGCTGTTGGAGCCTGATCTTGTAGGTTCATTAGTTACCTTGGAAACATCAGGTTGACAGAGAAAATAAATTATCTTCAGCACTGTTCCCATTCCATTTTTCAGGTCCACATCTAGACGCATCTCCATTTCACAACCCAACATCCTAATAAATAAAGGCCTCATTCTATCACAGCTAATACAGTCCTGATCTACAGAAACAGAGGTAGGTGAGGTGGGCCAATATTGAATGAGGAATTAAACAATGATTACTAATCTCATTGTATTAGAATAAAGAACAGCACAATTGGCAAAACACAGGGGAACGTTGCACTTTGCCCCCTGCGTGGCTCGTTTTCCACAAAGCTCATTAAGGGGAGACTATTAACATGCTTCCTAAGCACAACAAGTTAGTTAGAAACACAAGGCTCATATGCATTTTAACACCACACTTTTGAATGCCATCAAAGAAAAAAAACAAACTAATTCCCTCCGTGGTTCTGCTGATTGCAGTCTGATGTGGCACTGAAGTTAATTAGAACCCTGTGATCAGGGGTGATGAGAGAGTGACCACGCGAGGACGGAAGGGGTGACTGAAACCCAGCCCCTCACCCACAACGACTTCAATTCCCCCCTGAGCCTACTCATCATTACGGTCACAGGCTAGGTCATGTAATCCAGCCTTCTGCCATCGTCTTTCCCTCTCACAGTCTTCACCTGTCACTCGCCATGTCCTGCAGTCCAGACCGAGGCTTCTCTCTTCCTGCAGAGACCAGATCCGGACGACCAGACAGCTTCTCTACTTCAGCCAACTTAAGTCTCACTGCCTCAGAGGCAGTACGGAGGTGTGCTTTCCCTCCTGTGGCTCCCCATCCCACAGACATCCCAGGTCCATCTTCAGGGCGTGTTCATAATTTCCCAGCCTGGCTCTGGAGCTGGGCTAAGAAACCTGACAGTGCACAGAGGAGCAGGGTCAGCATGGGAGTTACTACAGCACAGTAATCTCCCATAGCAGTTATTAAGACTTCAGCCTCTGGTCAGTCAGAGGGTAAAATAGAGTATTATTTATGAATGTAATTTGCATTCATATCGGTTTGTACAATGATGTTTACGGTCAGAGATTTATTGAGTAACAACCAGGTTCCCTCACCCCAAATCCAGGTATGTAGACAAAATATGGTGTGTGAACTCTGTTGCCCTCTTGAGTCACAGTGTGCTCCCTCGACATTAAAACAACACGCCTGGAACAGCTCTGATAAGTTTTCACTAAAAGACACTCAAAGAGGGAGACCATTTTTATGAAGTGACAAACTCACTCAGTGACAGGATCAGCCCATAAAAGTCCGCGCGAATGAAATGAACAAGTCTTCGCCGGGCGTGAAAATATACGGCGGCACGCACCTCTGCAGACCCTTCTATTAATCAACCTGTCTGCACTTTGTTTTGAGAGTATTCTCGTCAAACCACCAGGGAAGCACTCAGCAGTAAGTGGCGCTTGGCTGTGCTTTGAAGGCCGTGGTTTATTGCCACATCCCAAAGCATAGCAAGACTGCGCTGTAAAAACACATCATCTCAGTGCTCAACACTTGCCTCCAGTTACACACCTCACACGCGGCTTTCGAGACTATCTTCACCACTGCTGGTCAAAGCTTAGCTGTCACAGTTAAACACAGTATAGGCCTCCGTTCCAAGTCACATCCTTGGCTTTGTCAGTGCAAATGGGCAATCCTCATCCTCATCCTCATCCTCAGCCATTTGAATCAAGGAACTAGTGATGACAAGAGAATAGGTTCACGTTTCACGAATAAGGACAGTTAAGGTCGTGCCTTTATAGCCCTCCACCCCAACACAAATGAAAAGGTACAAACAGCAGCATAGTAGGCAGACATCACAAGTAAGAAATTCCTGAAAACTCTTTCAATGGATGTTTAAAGATCATCTCCTGGGGTGAATTTAAGGCTGTTGCTCAGAGAGGCTTTATTACTGAAAGGTTAGTCTGGTCTTATCGCCCATCCCACTCCAAAAAGGTGAGGCCTTATTAACTGGACTTCTTTTTGACAGACCTCTCTGCGAGTATCAAGGCAGCAGCGGCACATGCATGTTTCTGAATGCGTTGCCGTGTATGGGATATACTGGTGGACGAATCCTGAGGGCTGTATCTTGTCCTTCAGTCGGCGCTCTTTAAATCTCTCCATTTCTTTTTATACATTACAAAACAGAGCCAAGCACACAAAGGCGCAGATTCAAACTTTTATTACCACTGAGCTGAGGCCCCTCATATGGAAAACGTGGTGCATTAATGTGACAGAAATGAAGTGGCTTTTCAGCAGTTCAATTGTGACGATTTCGTAAGGTTCGACAAGGTTTCTTCTTGTTTTCTTGAGTGGCAGGGCCAGGGACGCTGACCCCTCCCACGTTCTCCTTCCTCTTGAGTAAAGTGAGAGGCATCTAAAACTTTAACAAAACAAAGTGCCTCTTCTTGTTACCTGACCTCCTCAGGAATATCTCCTTTAATATTTCAATATAGGGACAGAGAGTGCAAGTAAAATTTAAAATGGAAGTAAATAAAGTGCTGAAATATTGAAGCGGAGGATATTTGTCGGCAGGGCAGTGGTGTAGTGGCAGAGTTGGCTGTGCAGGATAGTCTGCAGAGATTATACACATATAGAATTGTCCAACCTCATAATCATGAACCTAATGAACATTAGCTACACTAGGTCTATCCAGACATTCAAGGAGCCATTGTGTTACGAAAATGAAGCTGCAAATAAGAGCTTTAACAATAAATACCAAATAACATTGACCCTTCAAGCTGACACTAGTGAAGGCAGAGTAAACCAGGAGGAAGTGACTGCTCTTAAATTGGTGACCTCCTCTCTTTCACATTCTAGGAAGGAAGATATTACTTTGGACCTCTGTCTAAACACTAAGAAGGTATGTTTGAATGTAACATTCATTTTTCAAGGACCCAGAGATTGAAGGCTTTATTGCAGCAAAACCAGAGAATTAAAGAGCCTCTGACCTACAACATAAAGGCAGCATATGTGGCATAGCTGCAGCCCCTTCTTGAGGCAGGAGATGCTTTTTTTCTTTCTCTCAAAAGGAGGTGGTCAGTGAGTGTACTTGCACGCCCACAGCCTTCTCAGCCTTCACGGACTTTCTTCTGTGAGGTCAATGGAAAGAAAGGATGAATTGTAGCCCAAGGTACAAGTAATCATTTATATGTAGTGGAAAACCCTTCACTCTTTACCGAGGAGAAGAGTCACATGGATTCATGTGTATTAGCGTGTGTGGCTTCAGTCAATGGGAAGGCCACGGACCTTTCTTCGCAGCTCATGCCTCTCATCCTCCAGCAGCGTGTGTGGCCCGTCTATCTCCACCTGTAGCTCAGAAATCTGTTCTCCACTCAGCCTCTTCGCCTCGCCCTGCTCAACACACATACAGGGGAGAGGGAGCAGAGGTGAGGCGCACAGAGGATTGCAGCTGTCTGTTTTTAAAGGTGTCAGCACACCTTCCTTTTGCATAATACATATCACACCTCAGAGATGATCCATTAGCAGGTTACAGCAACAGAACCGAGCGGTAAACTGACGAGATATCGCAGAAGCTGGCGCGCGCACGCACACACGCACACACACACACACACGCACACACACTATATCCTGCACTTTTACTGCAGATGACAGAGTGGGATTGTCCCTGTGGGGCACACTCATGTGAAGATGCATTGAAAAGCACTTTTACTGTACTGACTTCTGTGCTTCAACGCCACAATGCCTCCGGAGAGAATGTAAAAGACAAAGTGTGTGAGAGAAAGAAAGAGAGAGAAATAGAGCGAGATGAACGCAGAGAGAGAGAGAGAGGCAGTGAGAAAAAGGGGGAAAAGGCAAGCCACCACACCCCCTTCACTTCCAGACACTGATTTATAATTTTAATATCTTTAATTTCCACAGCAGTGCCCATTTTCCAAATGTCATTTTCCAATTTATGTCAAACTGTGTGACCATTTTTCTTAATACAGCGTATGACAAGCGCGGTGGCAAGGCGGATATGCAATTCAGATTGAGTGTTTTACAGGCACAGCAGCAGACACACTAGGGTGTTTGTGTGTTTATCTTTATCAGTGTCTGCTCAGTATTTTGGAAGGGAAAGACTGGGAGCGTTATACACCAGGGAGAAATTGGATTCACTGCAAAATATGTGCCTTGGGGAACAAAACCATAATTCTGTCATAAATCTAATAATTACAGTTATCATAATAAGAATTACGATGGAGGCAATGATAATGTATTAAAATATGCATTAACATTAAGAGCTTGAAATGGAATGTGGGCTGGCTTTATGATCATTACATGAATATTGATGTTAATTAAAACAGAACCTCCCTTTTTATGTATCACTCTATCTTGTTGTAATGGTGCAGAGCCAGGTGAAGCCGGCTGCTTCACCCTGCAGGGGACACTGTGGAACTCCCGAGTCGAGTGTGCTATGGGGCCTTGAAGGTCGGCTCTTTCCATGTCACGTTCAATGAGTCTGGACAAAGTAATTTAATGCAAAGAAGCCTCCAAAAGCAGCATGTTGATCCAGATGTTTATGACATAAGCAGCAGCAGCAGCAGCAGTGATAAGAGTTGGTCGGGTTCCCCAAAAGACAGGGAAGGTGCTCAGTGCCTCCTCTACAATATCCTTTCACCAGGGAAACATGAGACCTTCCTTTGTGTAGGAAGGTACGAGACGCATTTTCTTAGAAATAACACAATATAATTTAGTTTAAATGGTCTTACTATATTACACAGTTGGTGACTAACATAATTAATCAATAATACGCCCTAACAAAAAATTCAGATGCCATAGCGAAAAATCCATTAATGTTTTAGTATTAAGAAGTTATTCACTTTATCCTGAAGTTTTTACAGTTTGTTCCAGTTGCATTCTTTCAACTTTATGTTGTTCTTTCTTTACTCCAATTACTGTTTTTCACTTTTCCTTTAGCCCACGAGTCACTTACCAGGAAACCTACTGAACAAACAAGAGCAGAGGTCCACATCTTTCTCTCCCACCTATTTTTTAAACCACATATCTCAAAGTTAGGTGTTTTCATTCCTGACCATTAGGAGAATGTTTGTGTGGTCATGTTTTGTCGAAGTTATTACAAAGCTATCTAGTTACAGAGTATGAAAAAACAAGGGATGCCCCACAACAACCTCCACAACATGTCAACAGCTTTGTAACAACAACTGCAAAAAGAGCTGGTAACTGTGATTTAAATGACCAAACCAATGACTTTCTGTGTGTTATCATATTAACTTTAACCAACTACTACTGACCTTTTCCCACAGCATACAATGTTTTTCAAATTGATTTCCTTCTGCATGCTTCAGGCACCCATTGGTTCCAGTTTATGCAACAATGGAGAAACTTGCTTGAGATTCAATGAACTGAATGTCAAATCAATGGGTTTTCTTAAACGTTTTTTTTTTAAATCATTATATTGTATTATCGCTGCAAGAAGGGGTTGCTATAAAAGTTTTCTTGCTGGTATGGTCCAAGGCTTGTGGGGAAACTCTGACATGTGAGACTAGACATTTGCTCGGCAGCTTTCAGCTCCTCTTGCAGGTTTGATCGGTCAATATTGACAAACAGTAAGTGTGAATAGGGCGAGGGAAAATAAAGTTGTTGATTTTTTAACAGTTCCAGCTTGCAGCTGCTATCCAAAATTAATGTTAAATTGACTTAATATAGATAAAATTCAATCCATTCTTCACAATAATTGACTAATCCAAGTTGTTCAACTGTGAGTTCATTTAGGTTAAATATACATGACTTTAAAACATGCAACACCACCAGTATGGTCAACACATGCGAAAACCCAAAACCCAATCGTGACATCCAACGATCAGTCCTGAATTATTAAAATCTAAAATTCAGTCACAAATGTACTCTACAAACCATTTTTAACCACTGGGATCGAAGTAACAGACTCTTGTTTATGGTAGACTGGTGTCAAGACCCGCTTTGGGTAATCTAAACAGTCTCACCTCGATCCCCCTTCTCCCCTCTGAGCCCAATGCTGATCGACTCTCTGAGTGGCGGCCCGCCAATGCATGTTCCCTACTATTGAAAGAAGGGTAAAAATAACAGGAACAAGTTGTCGGAAATGAAATTTCAATTCATCCAGTCCCTTTATACACTGGTGCGAGAGCCTGTCGTTGAGAGGGAGGGATCAATAGTGTTTAGACAGCAGGGCAGATTTTCTAAGCGCCGGATCAATAGGAAGGAGAGAGGAAAAAATACCCCAGCTTTTCTTTGGCTGTTGTAGTAAATGCGAACAAATCAGTGGCCTTAGGCTAAATGGATTGACCAGCTGTTTCCGAGTTCTGTGTTGTAAATAAAGATCCATTCTGAGGTCTGTA
Organism: Scophthalmus maximus; assembly: GCF_022379125.1. Classification (NCBI taxonomy): domain Eukaryota; kingdom Metazoa; phylum Chordata; class Actinopteri; order Pleuronectiformes; family Scophthalmidae; genus Scophthalmus; species Scophthalmus maximus. The sequence continues at coordinate 12,571,617 of NC_061518.1, forward strand.
ACTGAGGCCCGAAGGCGAGAATGCCACCATCCAGGTTGGACCTTCACGGGCTGTGTGTGACCACACAAGTGTCCTGATGAATGGGTAAGGGAGGCAGGGGAACAGAGGAGAAACAGAGGGCAGAGGAGGGAGCTGGCAGTCTTTAATGGTGGGTCACAGCCTCTTTTTGTCCAACATAACCTCACAGCCTTATCAGGCGAGCTTAGCAAGCTCTTCCTTACCACTGACAGTCATGTCCCAAATCTTGCAGGTCCCTGATTTACTTTTTACGAACAGATTTGGTCACGTTAGAAATATGCAGCTTCTGACAGATGTGGTAATACAATGAAGGCAAAATGAGGCGAGGCAAATGTAATCATATATGATTCACAAAGTAAATGGGCCAAAGTTCAAAAAACAAACGATAAAACCAATGAGAACTTTATGTACTAAAATGTAGGCCTGAACGAACTGAAATTTACGCCTAAATCAACCATTTATTTTCCTAGCTTGACTTGAACTAGATTTAATAGCTCTTAATTTCACAACATAGTGTTCAAGCTGGTGGAAGGTGTGTCCCGTGCATTTTTGTTAGTGTAACAATAAATATCCACAACTCTATTAATGTGTTTACTTTGCTCCATAACATAACAGTGAATATGTGCACACGCATGTCTCGTCTATTTATCTTCAGTCAATTATTAGCACAGTCAAACAAAAAAAAAGGTTGTGAAAATATATCATATGTCAAAAGTGACTCATCTGGAGATAAACCCTCCAAAGTAAAATCCCCAGCAAGTTTGGTGAAAATCTGTCCATGCGTTGTTGTGTTATTTTGTACACCCACTTACCCTCCGGGTAATCAGGTAATACGTGTTGACTTGTCACATACAAAGTATCTAATTAACTTAACTGACTAAATAAAAACTTTTTTACGCTGAATAAAATAAGTCATGACATGAAAGAAAAAGACTGGTTTGTGATGTAGGCAACTGTGGCAGGTAAACATCTCCACCAATACACTGGGCTAATCAGAGGGTAAGATCCTGACAGTGACTGATGGCCTGCTTGCTTTGCCTCACCTCTGGACTTATTAAAGAAAAACACCACAGGCTATGCCTTCACAAAACTCATTGGTCAACCACCGTGGTGAGTGCGATGGGTGGAATTCATCACTAAGAACTCTTCAGCCCAAACAAAACACACATTGGAGCAGCAAACAACACAAGAACCTCTGGTCATAACGGATTGCCTCCGAACTCAGCGAGAAGACACCTCATAGGACGAATGTGTGTGTGGAAAAGGATGGCTGTTTTCTCTCGCTGCGGGGTTGACGAGGGGGGGGGGGGGAGCAAAGTTAGAGAGAAATCTCAAGCTTTGCTGTACCTTGAACCACTGTCGGGGGCTGGGAAAAGTGCTCGTGAGGCTCAAACCTCTTTCCTCTCAGTGCTGGTTCCTGCTATGGGGAGGTCTACCTGGATAAAAATACAGCACACGGCTGATGTCTAGGAGTGATATACAGCTGCCTTCTCTTTGCATTAGGCCCGCAATACTGTAGTTTGGTGCTATAACTGCAACAACTGTACCAACTACTCAAGAGCAAACCCACTGTACAATTGCAATCACATAATAGACACGGAATTGTCAGAAGAATACATTAACAGGCCAGCTAGACATGCTGTACGACTCATTTGAGAGCAATTTTGCGATGTAATTGAGGCTTTGTGTGTGTGTATGTGTGTTTGTAAGAGCCGCCTCCCTCTGATTGAGGTGACCTTAGATTGTGCACTTGATATGCTCAACCGAATATCAGGCTGAGCAGCAGAGGTTAGAGCACAACTCATTGGCTTCTTGAACACATTACCTTAATGATGCCATTCCTCACGCCTCCATTTCAACACATTTAGAGATGGAGCAGTTACGTCTATTAAGACATTTAAATGCCTCCCCCAGCCATTTACCCACTGTTCTAGCACAAAAGGGTAGCCTGAATTAAGTGTGACAGCGCTGACTCGTTTCCCTTTCCAAACAGACAAAAATACACAGTAATGTCATCACGCACGAACGGTCATTAAAAATTTAGATTACAGCTTCCTTGCTTTCACCGAAAACTCTTGTCTTTTCCTGCTTGTTAATAGGACTGTTTTTCTTTTGATATTCAAGTGTTCATCATGACAGATTGTGAGGGTGACTCTGCAGGCTGCGTGTTCTCCTGTTCCTGGCATCTGATCAAACCTCATTTTCTCGAATTAACTGAAAAAATGAATGAGTGGATGATGGAAATGCCTCATCCTTAACCCTGTGTCTGCCTCCGGCTGTTTGCCCCCTGCACCAACTTGTCACATAAAACCTTTTGGTGCACCACAAATAAGATGCTGTTTTCAGTCTTGTTAACACCGGCGAAGTCAGCCATACCCATCACTTTTAAAATCCAAAGAATCACTAACCTGTAAAACACACTAGAGGTACATGCTGTGTCCTTGAAAGCTGTTTCATTGTAAGTTGACAAAAAAAATAAAATGTTAAAAAACACTAATCGGATTGTCAGTCTTCCATCGTATACTCGTATATATTTCTTGGCCAGATAACTGCCCGATGAGCTGCACGTCTCGGTGAGTGGTCCTTAATGTGGTCAAGTCCCAGCAGACTATCCGCTCCATATTCTGGCCTGTGTAAGCGGTTTTCCCCCTGTTCCGAGGTATGTGGGGTATTCTTGGGAGGAGACAAGGGCTATTGAGAGTGTTTATGTTCCAGGCTTGTACAGAGGCTTCTAATGTGTAACACAGGGCACTTCAGTATTCAGATGCCTGGGGCTATTCTCTAAGTGGTCTTTACTTTGAAAACACAGGTGCCCTCCAGGGGTTGATGAGTGGAAGTTGTGTGCGCGTGTGTGCGTATGTATGAGGACGCAGTGAGCTGGGAGGGTAGAGAAAGGAGCTGCACCGTTCTGAGGCCCATGCAATGCTCGGAATAATATATCCATACATAATCAGTCCATGTCAGACTTTGATTCAGTGTGGTGGTCTCGCAGAAACCACTGTGGTATTATCTTTAATAATGCAAGCTGGGATTAGGCACTTACTCTCTTCTGATAAATATGGGCAAATCAATTAATTCCACTGACAATCCCCCCCACAGCACATATAGAAATCCAACATTGTTTTTGCTCTCTTAAGCAAGACTGAATTGTTTTCGTGCCCTTACTCCAAATATTAACTCTACTCTGTAGGGGGAATTTGTTATTGTTACAGAAGCCTGTAACTTAATGTTGATATTTGAAAATCTAATGAGGTTGTGAGGCAGCTCATACATTAGAAAAAGTTAAGTTAAATATCCCCCACTGCTAGTTTCCAAGGAGAGAAATATCTGTGCTAAAATGAATAGGAAGGATTTGACATATCTCTCACTGCAATTACCACTCACATCCATGACAAAGATGCGGCCTACTGTACGCACTATAAACATGCAGCTGTCATGTAAATACAGCATGACAGCACATTCCTTTTCCACAGTGTCCGAGTGGAAAACCAGTTAAAATAAAGGATAATGAAAGATATGAGTTGGTTATGCATTTCACTGAGTTTAGTGTGTCAGTGGGTGCAGTTCTGATGGGAAGTCCTCAAGGCCACTTTGAAGGCTGTGGACCACTTAGCAGACCCCGCTGCTCTTCATGACCTTGGTAATGAAGAGCAGCGGGGGCAACAGTCATTAGGCCTGGCTACCTTCACCTTCAGGAGACATCATTTATTTTCATAAAAAAACCTTTGATTCTTTTCTCCCGCTTGCTACTTATACAGTCTAACACCGGCCAAGGGCTGTTAATGACTACAGCAGTATAGCAGATATCATTACACACTGTAGCTTGTCTTATCAATACCTCTAAAAACAGATCATCAATGGAAATGGAGGCAGAGCAGATATAATATGTTTCTAGTAGTGTCACAATCTTGAGGGGTCTAATTAAGCTGAGTTGAACAGAAAAGCTGCATGAGAGGAGAGAGGAGAGGAAAGGGTGGCCCAATTAAAACCAAATCAAAACTCAGACTGGCTCTACAGTGTAGCTCACGCACACAATGAGCGGGGACCTGTAAAAGCAGGGAGAACAAGCTTTATTAGTCCCTAAAAAGCCCTGTTGCTACATTAATATTCTAGCCTAATGAAAGCTTTGCTTTCCTCCATTTCCTTCACTTGCCTGTCACTGTTCGGTTCATAAATATTGTCTTATTATGATCATCATGACTTTTTTTCCCTCCATATGCGTAAAAAGTCTGAGCCAATTACCAGAAAGACAGTTGAAATGGGAGCGGCCTGAGAAGAAATGAAGGGTTGCCATGGTGATGCAGCCAAAGACTGCGTGTGTGGTCATGTGACCGATAACTGGCTGAACTGCTGCTATGCTCAGGCGCTGTACACCAAAGGACACTTAACCTCAATTGCTGGCAGCAATTGCAGATCCATCCAGCTGAATTTATCTGCTATTCTGTCTGCGGGTCAGGCGGGCGCTGCAGCTACAGCCAGACCCAGGACATCCACAACACCTCTCCTCCTAATGACTGAGCACAGTGCCTAGAGTAAAATATTTACTAAATCTGCGTTAAAGGAAGGCTTTTGAAAGTCTTACATCACCCAGAAGGTGTGGACACAAAGCAGCATAATACAGTCAGAAACAAGCAAATAAACAAACAAAAACAAATTTGAATGACATAAAAAAGATGTATCTTTAAAAACTTAGCACCAAAGGACTGCTCAGTATGATGTATGAGGTCGAGTAGGCTGACATAAGAAAGGCTCACCTGCTTTGATGCTGTCAAGAGTTTATTTTGTAAAAAATGAAGCACACGTTCTGATCTGTGTGCCGTTAACAGAGCAGCTCTGTACCTCGAATATATGTGGTGTGTGAACTGTCTCACTCTGTGATCCCCCTTATTAAGAATACAATACCTTATACAGAGGCATGGATTAATATATGAGAATGTGTAAAATGGAATTAGAAATGAAATGACTTGGATCAAAAGTTAATAAAGAAAAATGTTGCACAAATAAACCTCTTCAGATTGTACCTGTTCATACGACAGCATTAGGGGTTCAGACCGTTCCAACTGAACCAGTCACTACACAAACCTACTCCAAAACTAGAAAAAAAGGGTAAAATGTCATCTTTGTATTTGTCCTATTGAGGAGACAAAGTCTACTTGAAGATGATACGTATTGAAATTTTTTCTTATTGAATCACCACAACAAAAAGTGGAGCTCAGTGGCAGCGTGGTAGGGCTACAAATCACTCCCTATTATCATATTTAAAACTGGTGAATGTTCATTTTTTTTACTACAACAGATTAAAAGTCATTCAAAAGTAAAATGCAACATACAGCAATGCAGATGTGCCGCTGATAATGATGCGGGGACGAAGCGCGTGGACGGAAATTATACAAATAAATAAATAAGCTCAAACAAAAGAGAAAAATCATTCCAGCAGAGCAATTATGGAGCTAATCAGAGGTTTCTGCATGAAGGTACGGCTCTCCTATCTCGCTCCCATTTGCATCATAACACAGTGTGCAATATTAATTTCCGAGTTTACTGCTTATTGGAAGTGCAAAGTATGAAAAGCCATTAAGGTCCCAAATAGGAAAGCAATTTGCCGTCACATGGATTCGGCTCTATTAAAAAGAAAAATCTTGTTAACCATTTGGAATTAGAGTCATTTGGCAAAAGGCATTCTGCCGCACTCCAGTAAAATAAGTAATTATGCTTCTCTTCTTTCTATCCCTCACTTTCTTTCATTTGCACAGGCGAAGTGGGGAGTGGTGGATTGGGAGAGCGACTGGATGCAAAGGTAATTAAAGTTGTTGGCTATCTGTCTGGTTAATGTAGGGATCAGGCCAGCTGAGAGCCTTGGAGGCAAAGCAAGATGAGAAACACATCCATTTTTCTGTCTCTGTCTACCAGCCCCAAGGCTAACTCTCATCTGGCCCATATATCACCCACTCCAATCCCGCAATCCACAAACTAAACAGGGAACCATCCTTAAAGAAAAACTTGAACTGACTATTCCTCTGAGCTTATCACAGTTTAATTTATGTTCCAACTGAGTAAAATCTCATTAGCAGTTCTCAGTTGTCAGGAGCCCACTGTTAAAATTAAACCATCTTTGCAGGCCCTGATGTCTTAGGAGATTCCATACCATGTACTTTAAATGCTATGCGTTGCATAGACTCGTGCATTTGCATACACATTTTTTCATGTCACTTGCTTTTGCTCTTACACCTTAACTCTTTAGTGTTTACCTCAGATTTGATCCAATACCAAACTAGTGGTTATGAATACTAATTTACAGAAAAACTACTTCAAGACATGTGCTGAAGTCCACACATTTTCTGGAACTTTTCCCGCCAGCCCCCTAGTGAGATTTCCAGAAAATGTTAGAGTGAGCCCTTTTTGCGATTGCAGCAGGAAATTCTCCGGAGGATTCACGGCGAGCAAGTGGCCGCTCTTCCCAGGTGCCACCCCTCGTCTGAATGTTTCTCCTGCTGTTGTGACTGCGTTTGAACAGGACAATCTCCTGCTGTGTTCTCCTCATGTGAATGGCAAACTCTGTAAAATGTCCAGACCCAATTTTCCAGACATTTTCTGCAGTTCACAGCTGAAAACATCTCATGTCTGAGACAGAATAACAGACTAAGACAAAACAAGACTTCCTCACTTGTCTGTTCCATTCTTAAACCATCCAGACACTGATCAACTTTTGCCCTGAACCTTTCAAAGTATTTTCTGGATGCGTGACATCTTATTCATCATCATCCCAGGTCACCTATCCAACACATGCTTGGCTACCCTTCAATCCCTCATAGGAATGGAAGCCTAAAAAATGAAATATAAAATAAAAAACTGGGCGATTTATGGGTTGGCATGCATGGCCTCTAAGGTGTTTTATGGCTGGACCTGCAGGGCCTATTTAGGAAGCACTGCGTGATCCGTCCAGACCACAGGTATTGATCGTCAGCAATGACCATGGCGTGGCCGACTAGTTAAAGCCCTGCTTGTGCCCTCACAGGGACATGAAAATGAGGCCTCTGTGTGTAATGATCTGTGTATGAGCAGGGAGAGGAGGCCACAGAGACAGAGAGGAGGTGAAATTAAATCATTCCTTTGCTCTTTCAGGAGAGGCACGGCAGTCAGCCATGCTTGGCTGCTTAATGTGGGATCTGTTTTTCAGAGGAAAATTAAAAAGAGAGAGAGAAGAGAGTGAGAGGAAGAGCAGGGGAGAGGGAGATAAATGGCTGGATGTGGAGGCAGTAAATGCGAGCATCCTGATGCAGAGAGCTGTGTGCGGATGTCCCTAACGGGGGTGGGCTGATGTGAGCTGTCTGGTAGCTGACCACCATTGCTACATCACCTTCCTGCCTACTCCCACACCAGGCCCTTCCAGCGCTGAGGCGGCCACGCTCCATGCTAATTGGAAGAAAACGATAGTGCATGGCAAGTACAGAACAGACACTGGCCTAATTTGAGAAGGGGGTGAACCAATGTATAAAATGCTTCTAATCATATGAGGCGTTTCCTCATCTGCGAGGCACAGACTGTGGCTTTCTCTCCGTCCTCCGGAGAGCCACGAGTCAGGACACACAAAGACCACATGAGCAAGACTGTGAACACACATAAGCTTGAAGAAAAACAAGAAGAAGAAACACCTGAAATCCACTTAATCAATATTCAATCAGCAAACAGCCAGGCTATGAAAGCTGTACTACATTTTAACTCAACAGTGAAGTAATTACAGTTAGAAGAACAAAAAAAAAAGGCTCATTCAGTTCCACTCTGAATACAACTCTTCTTCATGAGTGAGGAGTCTACAAGATGTGTCAAAATCACTGGGAAAATGGACGTAGTTCAAGAATGGAGTGACACATCCTGGATAAGATTTGAATGAACCAACTTAAATAGAAGTGACGGTGGGTGTAGAGATGCCAATCACTGAGAACAACTGGTACTGTATTGTTTTCACTGCGGAAGTCAAGTACAGCACAAAAGAAACGCTGCTGCACATCATGAAACAAATAGTTCTAAAAGAACTGGAAAATTGTACATTTCCTCAGAAGAAGCATTTCCTTTGACGTGTGAAACGCTCTAAAGACCTGGGGATAGTGAAAAGACATGACGGGGATCGAAACACTATGGCTATGTGAGACCCTCTTCATGACCCCGTCCTTAAAGCTCCTCTCGTGCCACCCCACCACAGGGTTAGGTGCCTGTTCATTTCACCTTACCAGCCTCATTAATGCAGCCCTCTGCCATCATTAAGACGTTTGCAGTAAAATTAATTGAAAGACAGCTTAAAAATAAATTAAGAAAAATGCGATGCAGAATGCGCGCGTGCACTTCATAAATCACCCGGGCAAAGCAAGGAGCTGGCTCCCCATAATTAACTGCAGACTATTTATTTTATCCTGACGGTATAAATTAGAATTCAGACACACAGATTATATTAGGGCTGTCTGCCATGCGGAACTGCTGAGGGGTGTGCAGAATATTTTAAGTATACAAAGAGGAGAACAGAGAGAGAGGGGGGGGGGAGACAGAGAGATAATGTAGAAAGGCAAACAATATGTAAATGCATACAGAGCAGAAAGATAACATTTGTGTCCCATGTAAAGTATTTAGTCAAATAGCGCATAAGGAAACAAAAGACAAGCAATTAACAGCACTAATCAAGTGCGTGATTAACTAAAACAACAAATGCCTGATTAAATGAAGTGTGCCAACTGTTCCATCGACTCCTTGTCGGTAGGATTGAAGTTCCAGTGCTAGTTCAATCATCATTGCTGGTTTACACTCGGCCTGTGATCAGTAACAAAGCTGGTGACATAACACTGCACAGGGAAAACTCCCCTAATTCTTCCCCGCTGCTTTCCACTCTCCTGCCATATCACCAGCCGGCCACTTCACATGCAAATGCAGACTAAAGTTTATCTGCCAGTGAGCCTCAGACACCCCCCACAGACACACTCCTCTTCCAGTTTCTCTCCTGACGTCTGCGCATCCCTCTCTGTGCTACAGTCAGTGCTGGCCACACTGTGCCTCCTCTTGGGCACAGTGCCCAGACTGGCACCAAGCCAGACCTGCTCTGCCAAACTGGACTGGCAAAACGCTCCCCCCCCCATCTCTCTCTCTCTCTCTCTTCACACTGCAGATTCCCCACACATCCTTTCATCAGAATGCCTGCGGCCCTCGCCTCCTCCTCTATGTCTTTATTCTGCACCACAGCTGAGATCAACACTTTGAAAGTATGCCCTCCAACCAGCCGGAGAAAAAATAATGCAACCACTACTTCTGCCGGGAACAAATGAAGCACTCACACATTTGAATGCCTGGTTATTATGCAATCACACTGAAGGCAAACCCAAGTCATCTATAAACAACGTTACATCAAGGCACCGTATCAGGTACAGAGCACGGGAATATGAACAAGCACAGTAAGCCCTGAGATGTATTCAATTTTATATATTTTTATGAATCGACAGAAAAAGATGGAATCCGAGACTCCTTGTTTGGCAGTTTGTGCACTGACAGATGTGACAACACAATATGGGACCTCCAGCACACTCAAAGTTGTTCTTGATAGACAATACAGTATGGTATGAAGTGCACTGCAGCCCACAGCCGGAGGACACAAACTCTTAAGAAGCTGCTCAACAGAACTAAAAATAAACAAGTAAATATTTAAAAATTAGAATGTCAGAAAGATTATATGAAAAAATTGGAACCCTGTCATGCAGTATATAGGACACTATTCACAACACCAGAAAAACAAAGGGGAACACGAAACAGTCAATCATATAAAAGAATACACATCTACAAAACAAAGTATAGCATCTTTTCAGTTCACAAAGTACTGGACTGCTACGTTAAGTTGGTCTTTTATAGCAAGACAGCTTGGAATATTCAATGACACTGGATCATATTTCATCTCTGTCTTTGACGGCCTGATTTTGTAATAGTTAATGTAGCTCCCCATATCATTTCCAAATTTCCTCTTCCTGTTTCCTTTTTCCTGCTCACAGCTGATGTTTTTAAACTCATCACCAGTGAGCGGAGAGGAAACTCTGGGATTTATGGGTGGTGGTGGACAGTAACAGAATCAAGTAGTGTATCTTTAAGAATTAATTATTTTTTATTGTCTGTTCCGCAAATCTGTAAGTCTCCCGCTGTGACATTCTCACAAAGGGAGACTTGTGCACGGTGCTGCTCCCAGCACAGACTCCATTTAAATCCTACTGTTTCACAGGGTTAGATCTACTTCCCTAGTATAATGTGAATTTCATCCGTGTGTGTTTTGATTTTAGACACTCTTCGTACCTGTGTTTTTTTACTGGCAGGGAGTATGGAGGGGGAAACACAAGGTGGTGAGAGACCCGTGCTGTTAGCGGCTGGATGCCTGGATTCGTGTCAGTTATGTGAGGGGGATTTAAAGTGTTCCAAACCATGCCAAATAACCTGATCAGCTACACTGCTATCATTTCAAAAATAATTTGCCTAAAGTTTTCTTATTTTTAAGGCAGCAAATGCCACATACAAAACCGAAGCTTTACCCTACTGGTGTTAGCAGGGGTAATACCTCAAATACCAAGCAGGTTTTAACAATCATAGCACGAAAAACAACCAGTCTGCCTCAGATGTATAATTTGGTTTCCCCGGTGAGTAAAAAGCCTTGGAGGCGAGTGCATACGCAGCAGTCATGTTTGTTAAGATACATGGTTAGAGCTGGCCTTTTTTTCTCAAGCACCAGGAAAACTAGTAAATCACCAGCAAAGAAAATAAATATATACTTATTACATTCTGCGCACTGCATATATTCACCTCCTTAACATATTGCACAGGCACAGTCCAAATGTGCTGTGCTGCACACGGGCAAAAACATGCCATGAAAAATGACAGCAGGGAGGGGTAACTGCGGACCTGGAATATAATGGTGCGGTGGAGCGGAGGAGAAATAATCATACCTAGTGGTGGGGGAAGTGGGGAGATGGGAGGAGCGAGAGGAAGATGAGTCTGTGCCCTGTAGCAGGGAAATGCAGCTCCACTGCTCTGCTGCTGGCTGCCCGATTCCCCAATAACACAGCACCAGAGCTCCCTTCAGCAAGGGGCAACAGCAGGCAGCATCTTTACTGTAGAAATACATTCCCCTGACACTTCCACAGCCACAGGAGACGCATACAGATGCTGCAATATTGGACAATGTGCTGCCCAATGTAAAACGGGCATGATGAAAAACCAAAAAGCATGTTCATTTAAAAGGAAGGAAAGAAAAAATACACCTAATTATTCCAGAAATGACACAATGACACTGATATTCCAGCTGATCTCTTTCCTTCACAGAATTCTAATTAGAGCTAAAAAATATACCTGCAGTTCCCTGTACCGCCGTTAGGTGTCTCTCTTTCACTTCACATGACTGAAGCTCTCTCTCTCTCACCCAGTGGAGCTCCTGCTCCTGAACTCCCATCTGCACATAATATATACACCATCATTTGAAAATGGCAGCTTTTTGAAAATTCACCTTGATTATCAGACATTAAAAGTGACTTCTCCAGAGCTGAGTGTCTGGCTAGGGGGATGGCTGCAGACAGCAGAACAATGCAGCAGGCTTGGTATTAATGCCTGGCTGGGGCGTGCAGGGAGGAGAGAGGAGCCAACCCTTTGTTCTCTCCTACAGCCAATTATTTTTTACGTGTGCCTCTTTTCACAACAACAAGAGAGAATTTAATTTTAATGCACTCTCCGGAAAAAAGGAGGGAAAAAAAAAATCATCTACAGTATTCTTAAACAGAAAGGGGGACTAGCATCAGCGGTTAAGTATATATGCACACGTCTCTGTGTGAGCCAGAGACGGATGACAAGGGCAACAAGAATGTATCAACCCAAACATACACAGCAGCATGAATCCTCTCATGCAAAACGCTCAAACATATTAAGTCACACTTCCAAACCCAAAACAATAGAAATACACAGCCAAATCGATATGAAAGAAAGACCAATATAAAAACACCAATATAAACCCACCATTTCTTCATTATACAGACTAATGGTGCAGCAGTGGGATGCATATTAACACGTGCATATCCAGGAAATGATGATAAGGAAGCACACAGTAAAAATAGCAAGGATTTCTGATCAAATGACATGAAAAATAAAAACCTAGGATTGCTGTTGGTAGGTATGTGGCCAAATATTTTTCTAATTGGAAGGGCACTTTATCTTGCTGTCAGAGAAGCAGTAAAAAGCGGTGCTGTTCCCAGAAGGAGAGGAGCACAGCTTGCTGGCCTTTTATTAGTGCTGGAGCTCTGATATATGCCTCTGCTCTAGGCTTTCATCAGGAACCTGCACCATAAACACACACGCACATACACACAAAGACCTGTTATAAAATAGCCACGCTGAAAACCCAACGCTACCATTGTTAAACAATTCTGAATTCAGCTGCTGTACTTTCTAAACATGCAAGAGAAAAATTACTGATAAAAAAGTTTTTTTAGAAACAAACAACAGTAACTGGGGACATAAAGGTTAACACAGTGATATTTTTTTTCAAAAATAAAAGTCTAAATCTGGGGAAGAACATTGTAGTGTACAGAGAAAATAAACACAGACCAAGAACAACCAGACTGAGCAAAATGAGACTCTAACAACCAGGCAGTGTAAAACCATTAAGTCACTAGTGAATGAAAAAGTAAAAAAAATAAAGCATGTACACAAACACATCAATAAATGTATTTAAGCAATTCATGCAAAGCTATTTTTTTTTACATTCAGAGACATTCTGACGTGACTCAGACAGTCAGTTACAGACAAAAACTGACGCACGCATATGACACACACACGTGCACACACACACAGGCTAAATTAAATTTCAGTCCTTGGGCAGACAACTAAACTGCTCTTGTGTGTGGGACCTACTCTGCAGCACAGCAAAAGCAATTCTCTGAACATGGTGAAATTAAATGGCAGAATCCAGCCCAGTTTATGGTTTTCACTCTCTCCTTGGCTCAATCAAATATTTTATTAGCAATCATTTGGTGCTAAAAGTCATGTTCTTGGGAGGCAGCAGGCACGATGACAGCCCCCGCTGGACAGACGCCAACCCTCTGGCACACGCCACCCCCAATTATTCACACCAAAAGTCACAGGTATACAAGAAGCTCTAATTGACTACAAGATAACTATGTTTAGAAGGAGGCAAAATTACCTACAACTAATGCTATTTTAATGGCCACACTTTCTTATACACTGTATCTTCAATAACCCTTAAAACTGGGGAAGCACCCCACTGAGTACTCAGTAGCAGCTGACCATTGTGAATATCTTTACCAGTTTGTAAAAAAGCCCTATAGGACAAATGGTATCTGGAACTGGCACATCCTAAATTGTGTACAAAATGCAATAACAACATAATACAATCCATACAATCATTATTTTAATTTTATTCGCAGAGGTCTGAGCAGTCGAGAGCACTGTACCTGCTGATTGAGGCAGCCATGTTAGATAACTCCGCAGGTAGCAGCAAGATCTTTTCTTCATTCTGGAGTGAAGAGAAAAAAACATAAGCGATCACTACAATGACTAGTCCATTAGATTTCATGTTTTTTCCTCTTACACTTAGGAATAAAATTTAGCAGTGCACACTGCATTGTATTGGTTTGATTGTTAATGTGATTACTCTGCTGTAAACATATATGAGTGTGTGTGTGCACGTTCACATTCATATGCTGGCTTCTTCGATCTCTCTGTATATTGTATCGCTAGGGCATCTCTTTTCCACCCCACCACCACCACCCTGCTTTTCTCCCCTCTGGTGTCTGGAAGCGGTAATCTGTTCCTGAGCCAGCGCTGCTGGGATTAGGCAGTGACTGGAGATAGGATATATGCGTCATTAAAGCAGAGAACACAACGTTGCAGAAGAAGAGAAACAAAGTCAACAAAGGTGACAGAGACAGAGGAGACAAATCCCAGAACCCCCCCCCCCCCCCCCCACCACCACCACCACACACACACACAAACACAGACACACATTCACCCGCATACATGCACGTGCATGAATAAAAAAAGAACCTCTACTCTGTGCCTGCAAACCTATACAAATGTCTGCCAGCGGCAACACACATAAAATTCTCTTTTCTTTCACAATTTCCTGAACCTCCAGTGAATAACAATAAATGTAATGTTGTTGTAATATGTGTGTGGGAGAGCAATGCATTACACCTAACGCAGTAATGCAAGACAAGATTGTATATACTCTTTGTAGAGAGACGGCAGTAGCAATAACTCTGAATACTTTGTGAAGTAAAGTTTGTGACGGTGCCTGTTTACATCGTTTCTGATATGCCCTTCTTTCCCTGTGTATTTTATTAATTAATCCATTGTTGTTTTGAGTTATAAACCACAAGATCCGTAGAATGACTTTAACAGTCCACAAATTTGCTGTTGAATAGTTATCATATGCTGAAAATTATTTCCAGGGAATATATTTGATTTACCTGTATAGAATATTTCAATCTGTGCAACTGGTTCATGCTCACAAATTAACATTGTATAAATTGTTTATTTAATTCTTGTAACAGGGCTAAATCAATGTTGTGGTTTCACGTAGTTTTATGTGCCAGACTATTTCTTGGCTGGATGTAGTTACCTTATGGAATTTCCCTCCTTAAAATGTCTTATTATTCTTTTCAATAAAAATGTATGCAAAACAGACACAACAAGCACATGGTCATCTTCAAACAAAACAAATGGGTGTTAACAGTATTATCTTTTTCTGCTACTCCTAAAAGTAAGATCAGTGGTGGGTGGAAGCCAATCACGACTTCTGAAAATACATAATAATAAGGTCAGTATATCCAACACCATACATTTGAATTCTTAGTGCTAAACATTCCTGTTTAAGGCCCCTAAAATTATCTTTGTTAAACTTCATTATCTGTTGCTGACTGTCCTGAGATTTGCAAACATTCTGCATTGCAATGGCTGTTTATCGAAGGCTATGGGAGAAACAAAACAAAAAAATGATAAACATAGGAGCATACGTGCATACACCACATTGCCACAGTATGTTGTAAAATGTCATATGTGACTCTCATTCCACCCTGGGCACAAAAACACAAACATATGCTGTACTTTGAGTGCAAGAAGTGGGAAACACGAACGTGTCAAATTGTTGCATTCCAATTTTTTTTTAAATTTTCTTCTTTAGTTACTGTTTCATTAAAACAAAACCACTAATCAGAGAAAAATAGAAATGCAGAACTTTACCACTTTTCAAATATTCAGGCACAAAGCTGAACGTTCAGTTCAGTTCAAACTTTGTCATTAGCACTTGCACTCCACCTACAGAGGAAATTACACTTCTGAATGGAAATTCTGATTCTCACCATACTTCTTGAGTACACATTGATTGCTGGAACCCCTACGAGTGCATGCAAATAGCCGACTTTTATAGATGACCTAGGATCAGATTGTTGAAGGTTTCACTGGCTGGCTGGTCCAGTTCTGTAACTTCTGTATGAACTTCAACTTAACTTCACCTTGCACTGTTTTAGCAAGAATGAAAGCCCCAAACGTATTTGCATTACAGACAAAAATAAAGCCATTTTCTCAGTAATTACATTTCATGGTAGTTTTGTTAAATTCTAGCTTAAATTTTTTTGCTGAATCTTATTTAAAATGGGTTTTAGTGAAGAGCTTTTGCAATGTTCCATGCTACTGTAGCTCCTTGAACACTGTAATGTCCGTTTCACAGAAATTGAAGCCAAGTCTCTTTGGTGGTACAGTGAGAAATTCTCTTCTTACTTAAGAGTTCTCCACTGTTTTACATTAAACTCCTATAAAATTGTGTGGGACCAATTACCTGAAGATGGTAAAATTAAAGGGAGGAATCCAGCCAGTTTATGGTTCTAACTCTCTCTTCCCCTCGATCAAATGTTTTATTAGCAATCGTTTGGTCCTAAAAGTCATTTTCTTCAGAGGTAGCAGGAGTTCTTTAGAGTGTGTCACGCTAGTAGTGGCTATTGTAGCCTTAAGCAGAGGCGAAAATAGCCACCTTGCTTTGATTGATCAGATTTTGCTCTGCTGTTGTGGATGCACTCATAGAAACACAGTGGCAAGTGTGGAGTTACAAAGTTTAAGACAAACATGACTTTGTGTAGAATAAAAGAGAGGATGCACTATGTTGTATCAGAGTTCCTTCATAGCTTTTAGCAATCAAAAGTGCTCAATAAATGAAATGTATTATTATTATTATAATTGTTGTCTGGGCATGTGTGTGGTGGTGTGTTGGTCAGAACCTATGAAGGTGCATTGTTCAAGTAAGGCTGCTCACGTTCCATTAGTGCTCCATTCACTGCCTCATCTGCACCAGATGCCCATTTACTGCAGCTGAAGAAAACATGACGGAGAGGTAAAAAAAGATGGAGATGACATTCTGGCACTGCACATTATCATTCAAATTACATGTATATACAAAAGTCATGTGCACGTCTTTGACATTTGACATGCTTATTGTTCACTGTATGTGCCTTAAAGTGTTTCAAGAGTGTTTCAGTCACTTAGCAATATTATACAATATAATCTGTCAGAAATTATACTGGCAATGCTTATTCATATCACATACTGTGACTCAGTTGAGCTAGTTTGAGTGCAGTCTAACCTGGCAGCAAAATTTAGAAAGATAGATAGAAAAATATTTGGTTCTCTTTATAGTTGATGATCATAAAAAAACTATCATGATGTATGTGAGGCAGACATGCAATAAGTCAACCACTATCTCAGGGCTTCTACTGCCCATTAAAGGATTTTCCCCAGAAGTTATAAATAATGAAGCTAAAATGAAGCTTTCATCAAATTCAAAACATGATTTTTAAAGACTCATTTTTGGATCAGAACTGACATTTTATAATCTATTATAATTTGGATAACCAGTTATTCCCGAAAAAAATTAAATAATAAATCAAAATTGTCCAGCCTAATGACAGACCTCTAGTGTAGCCTGTATACTTAAACTACAGTTTTGGCCAAAGTCCTTCTATGTGATTAGGTTGAACATAGACTACACATGCATATAATCAGTGACTTTGTAATTTTCTGAAACATCTGGCTCTTCTAGTGCCACATGGGTGTTACTGCTGCAATGCAGCATGTATAAGTAATAATAGAGTATTGCGAATTAAAGGTAACTCTGGTAAGTTTTCATTGTAATAAAATGTCTCAGTATATTTAGCATTTTAACTAAAAAGAATTGTCGTGTGTATTCTTGATGACTAGCAAAAGTTTTGAACACATTTCCTACCTATGACACACTTCAAATCAGTTATCAAAATTAAATTTAATTTGTGTAGCGCCAACTTACAACAGGAAGAGACCTTGAGCAGAACCATACATCGCCATCAGTCTCGACTGTTTGGGGTTGAAAGAAAGAGAGGGTGGAGGTTTGAATAATACGTGGAAACCCACAGTGAGGTTAACAATTGATTTGTAAGCTGCCTTTTTGTTTTTTTGAAACCAGAAGTAACCATACCTAGAGGAGCGAGGGGGGCAGGGTCTTACTGAGAGCTCATCCACTGCACGTCCACCTACACTTGTGACTCGCTGGACGGCACAAGCTTTATTAGCATACCGTGCTTCATCATCTAATTTACTCTAAATTTGACAGTTATTTACAAAAATTAACATCATTTTGTATTGAATTAAGACTTAAAACTAGAGATTGAGACCATAAACTCCTCAGGAAAATGTTTAATGACATTATAAATCAAGTGAGAAGTAGAGTCATTTTCTTTTTCTATAGAAATCAACTTCTTTTTGCAACCAGTGGAGTCGGCCTCTGCTGGTCATTCCAGAGAATACAGGTTTTAGGCAATTCAGCATTGGCTTCATTTTCTGGACCCAGTGACTACGTCCATTTTTATAGACAGTCAATGGTGGAAATACTGCTTATTGAAACTTTGCTCTACAGTGCCACTAGTAGCAAAAAAATCCACAGGGTATCTTCAATTTGTGATGGACAGAAATAAAGTACAAAAAAGAAATTAGTAAGCAGCTCGCGGAGTGAGTGACAGAGTTGGTAAAAAAAGTGAGAGAAAATGGTGAGAGATCATATGGTCAGTGTGGTAGGGAGACAGAGTAATACGCAGAGAGTAGGTAAGGCAGCACTGTGAATGCTCCAGTCAACAATACTGAGGGAGTGCGACTGAGATGACACCTCAGGCTCTGATTGAACATCACAAATAGAGTCTGCCCAGAGGCTCAGCAACAAGTGACACATACACCAGCAATCAACAAAGCCAGGGATTCAGATTGGTCAGTGCTTTTTCTCTGGTGGAAGGTGGCAAGCAGAATTTTCTTCTCTGGTACTATGTAAAGAACCCAGCCATCAATCTTCAGAGTTCGTTTTGCTTGTCAATGTGACTAAGTGCTTGTTTGACATACAGAACATGTTTATCAGTTGACTTCGCTGCTTGTGCAGTGGACATACATCTCTGCATCCCAAAACAAAATGGCATAACACAAGCTAAACCAGATTGAATCATTGAAGCACAACTGGGATGACAATATTTCTAATTTGCTCCCCAAAATGCTGTTTTTGTTCAAGATGCATTGAAAGTGATGCGTGCAGAAAGAATGATAGTCGGAATCTGAGGCCGGCTTGAAATAACCTGGGCCTAGCAGTAAGCACTATACCTGACTCTGGAGCTCCTGGGCCCGCTGGTCTGGCTTTGAAGATGAATTTGGTATTGCTGCATACGACTGTTCCTCCGGAGATCCAGTCAGCTCTGTTGCAGTTCAGGCAAGGACTGAAAGATCCTTGCCCGTGGATATCCAGCTATTGAACCACAAAAGAAGGCAGGGCGGGGAGAGGAGGTGAAAAATCAAAAAAACAAACCCGTAGATAGAGCCTATCCTCTCTGCACAGCCAACCTGCTCACTCTGTGGCCGAGGCTAAGATGGACCATGGTTCCCCATCCTCCTAAGGCGATACTCATAGATAAAGTCAGTCAGAGTCCGTCAAGGGCATGCCTAATATCTCCTTTCATCTGCTAATTACATGTATGGCGCTAGGAGGATTGCAAAATTGCTGAATTGTCCTGAAACTATAAAGAAAATTATAAATTAAAAAAAAAAATCACTTATTGATGGCTACAATCCATTCTTAAAAAATATATATGTGTAGACTCATACATTTAACAACCAAGATATTTGAAATGTATATCTGTCAAAAAATGACCAAGCATCTTATAAGTCATACAAAATAAAACTGGCCGACATAAAATTCACTATTCAAAACACACAAGTGTTATATGATTGAAATGATAAACACTCGTACGAAAGGAAAATGCAAGTAATCCCGAGATAGTGTGGCAATAGACATCACAGCTATGTAGATGTGATGTCGTTCTTATAAAACTGACAGCCAACAGTCGCCTGCCCAGTACGTGCCCCAACAATAATAAACAGACTACTAATTAATACAACCTTGCTGTGCTTAATCACAAGAGTGGAAGGGATGGAGGGAGAGAGAGACAGAGCTCAAGACTGTGAGAGAGGGAGGAAGAGGAGGGAGCTTAGGGAGAAAGTAAGGGAGGACAGCAAGAGGTAGACAAACAGACCTAGCCCTGGTTCAGTTGGACGGAGGCTTTAGTCCAGTGTGCCTGATGCTGCTGCAGTGTCGTCGATGCAGAGGAAATCAAACCAGACAAGATGGAGACCCACACAGGAACAGGACAAACCATGATTTAACCATCTGCAAACGGGTTGGCAAATACTCCCATAAAAATTCAAGAAAAATGTTTTTTTCTTCCATTGCTGCACTGTTGTCATCTCCATGTCCACTTTAGCTTCTTGGAATAAGACAAACAAAAGAGGCTGGTGGTTATTCCTGAATTAAAAAAAACAGCTTATGCAGAAATCCATTTCATGGAATCGCTTAAAACGTGTCTCATCCGTTAGCACTCTCTTTCTGTGTGCGATCCACACCGATAACCCTGGTCTTGCGTTCTTTCCCTCACAATCGCTCCCTCTCTCTCTATTCTCCCCTCCTAAACTGATCAATACTTCATTTAAATCATGACATTAGCACACTACTAGTGGAAAAAGAGGGCGAGAACAAATACAAATGAGCTTCTGATGTTAAGTGACATAGTAACGGATGTTTTATATCTTAAGATTGTAGAATTTCCTAAAAACATAATGTGAAAAACAAAGGCAGAAGTATATGCAAGTGTGCGGGGGCTGTACTGCCGGTTTGATTTGAGCTCCTGAGCCTCACACTGATCAATACACATTTAAATCCAGGCTGAGGAGAGCTATCACAATATCTCGTCTCATCAGAAAAAGGCAAACACGCTATCCCAATTATCATCTCAAATGACTTGTGTTGAGGACACAAGTCGGATGCTGATAGAGGCATATTTCATATTTATTCAGCAGAATTTTTACATTAGCACCTGAGCACATAATTGCCTAATATATATGCACGCTCACACTTTTATCTATTCACATAATTCACAATGAGCACAATCAATACTTCCCTCACCATACTCTGCTCCTTGCTCATAAAGTGCGTCTGCATTAGATCATATAATAAGCCGTTCAGAAAACCCCAAACGAGACCGGCTAATTTCCTTACGCTTGAAATTTCGAGCAGGAGTAACTGGCTAATCTTCCTGTTCGTCACTAAACCTGGATATTTACCTGGGAAGCCTGGGAGTCACGGGCCTGGTGTGAGAGCAGAACATCTCAAAGTCTCTGGATGGTCTCATCCTGCTGGGAAAACGGAGGAGAAGCCGATCAGGTCAGGATTTCTCTAGTCGGAACATGAGTGAACAGAGGCGAGGACAGGAGAATATAGAGAAGAGAGAGGGGCAGACTCTGAGCCCAACACTAGGCGGGAAGTGGAGGAAATAGAGCCAGAGTCGGTCACACAGGGGAACATGCACTTACATATAGTCTGGCGCCAATGTCGACCAATGAGCAATTAGTCAGACAAGACTAAAGTTATTGATCGGGGGTTCAGGCTCTTTTCTCAGGGCTAACTAGCCTGCCTGGGGTTGTGTGATGGCTGCTAAAGCTATGGACTGCAAGACAGGGAAAGGCGGCACAAGAAGAAGTGGAATGAAAGCCTTTCTCTATCCAGGCCTTCAGTTCTTGAGATGGGCACTGGACGTTATCATTTAGGATGCTATTGATCGCCAAATTTAAACTTAAAATCAAACACTGCATTTTAAGAGTGAATGTTTCAGGAGGTAAAAGACGACGACTTGTTTTTACAAAGTACCTTCAGCCCTTGGTTACATTGAATGCTATTCATTATTTTCTTTTGTCTTTTTAGCAGATAGGAAAGATGGTGGTGCTAATCATGAGGAGGAGGATGTATGCATATTTTGTACATACATGTCATAATTAGAGAAATAATGAACTAGTGCCATATGCATAGACATTGTTTTCCATTTTTGCTGTGGCTTGTACACAATTCTTTCTTGTGTTTTGAAAATCAATTTTGATATTTCAAAAGACAGACGCCTGATAATGAAAGGGCACAAAGAAGACCACTCCAAGGCAATTGCTCATTCCTCACAGCTTCCTTTGCCTCTGAATCAGAAGGACACCTTTAATATTTTGACTTTCCACGTCACTCTAGGCTAAATCCCTAGCAACCACCATAGCAACATACTCTGAGTTCAACATGAAATGCATGGCAAGTTCCCCCCTGCCACCAGCCAAAGAAAAAAAAGGGAGAGAAGAAAAAGATATAAGAAAGAGACAGATATGCTTGAAAAAAAACTAAATTAATTCGAGCTGAGAACGACACACTACACAAATGCTCATATCAATAAATAACATGATTTGGATCTACTTGAAGAGTCTTATTATAAATCCTGCCGTCATGAAGGTTATAATGTCCAGTTTTTGCTGAAACTGTGTTGATTCAACTGTATGATCATTTTAACGCATGGAGTCTGTGGTGCAGTTGAGCTATTTTGTGATACACAGAGAGGCGTTTCTGTCATTTATCCTGCCCTCATTGATATACATTGGGTGGAAAAAATAAAGGAAACATCTGTCCGTGTAAAGCAATACAAATCAACAGCACCCAAAATGGCAGCATCCAAAAGGACAATTTTAACAAAAACAAAAAAATTATAATTGCAGGGTGCAGATAGGTGTACCTAATAAACTGCCAACTGAGTGGATATGGCAAAAATAAAAAAACTATTAGAGCCTTTTTCTAGGTTGTCTGTATCACCTCTTTTTAACAACAAAAGCATATCTGATCTGGGCAAAAACAACTAGAGTACATGACAAAATCTGAGCTTGTACAGACAAGTAGGAAAGTTGTGAATATATTAATAAATCAGCAAATATGTTATAGTTTACGTCATCATTTGGGTCGGCACATCATTAAACACATCTTAACCAACACATTTAAATTTATGTTATGCACCTATTATTCTTAATGTCCCTTGAAAAACACCATGGCATCAGCATGATATAAGATTATGCTTTAACACCATACACAAGTCTCAATTATGTCCATACCTCTCAACATATTTCCCTCACATTTTACAAACTGGAACAGTGCTTTCTGTTCCACAAGAGGCAAGTAGAGATTGATGATTTTCTCTTTAAATCAGTAACCTAAATCTCTGGTCCTTTACCTGCCTTTCCTTGTCTAAAGGAGTCCATATAATGCTGTCCATGAGACTTGTCTGAGACCCCCCCTTAAATTGCCTAAATAGATGCATTTACATACTGTATGTATGTTTGCACCACATGAGAAGCTTGTGAGCTGTGGACTGCAGCAGGCGTACTGTCTGATGATCCGTTGAGCAAAACCTTCCCTCGGGATCCTGCACACTTTACATACAAGGTGAATTCAACTTGTATGCAACAAGAGGTGAAAAGCAACAAGCAACAAAAATCAACAGGTGCCAGCAAGACTCAGAAGCTATGTATTTGACAATATTTTGGCAAAAATGTGAGTGTCTCAAATGCACTCATATGGGTTGACAGAGGCTCGTGCTGCAGGAGTGAATATGGACCAATGGAGGCCATTATAACTGTTATGAATCCAAATGAACCATTATCCTCAGAGCCACTATTCAAGCCTTCAGAGAGTGAGTGACTGATTGTATTTTGGAGTTATATTCCTTTAAAAAGAAGTATCCCTTTAAAATACTGAGAAAAGATAGACCCAGCCCTGTCCACTTGTATTTATGGCAGCCAGGGTAAAAACACACTCACCAAGGTGCTCTGAGTAGCTATCAAACAAGTGTGGAGGTGACCTCTGTTTTTAAGCGGCTGTATCTCTGGCTGCCAAAGCAGCAAAGGCCATCCTAAATGGATTTTCTAAAGTTTCATTCGAGAAAATAAAAATGGAGAGTAATAAGGCTGCGCGAGGGAAAACTCTTTCTTGATCACACGCCAGGCTGCTTGAGGTCTTCTACGTTCTGGCTCTTTCTAAATGGAGGACTTTGGGTCAGAAGAAAGCTTTATTAAACCAAATAACCAATAATAAATGTAAAGCACATTTCCATAAAAGTTTAATGGCTTAGTGCAATCACTGTAGCTGGAGTGACTTATTTTGTTAAAAGCAGGTGCGGTATGCAAAAGTATCTATATGGTATGCCAAATGTCTAACTTATTGTCCCTTTATCCCTGTCACATCAAAAAATCTTCAACAACGGCAACACACATCCATTGCTCCTCCTGGAAAAGTTTTCATTCAAAAAACAAAAACAAAACAACACAATAAAGGAACTTGATTCTGTATTGTGGGTGTAGTAAATATGAAAACAATGTTTCGCCAAATGAATGAGAATTTAAATGTATGATTATTGTGGTTACAAATTTAAATAGGAAAATATACAAGTGCAACCACTTCCATAGTATTGCTGCAAAAACTCCAGCTCTACCTGCAATACAAGGAATGAAATATGTTGTCAGAAAATGTCTAATTTTATTTTTAGATATGCAACTTAAAATACTATACTATCTAATTCAAGATGTATTGTTACGATATAAGAGGTAATCATTAGCATTGCCCTCAGCTCAACAACACTAAGTAGCAGTGGCTGGTAAAAGCTGCACTCTCAAGATGGCTAGCTGTTAAATTAATTTTGCCACTGTATACACAGCATAGTCACATATTTGAGTTAATGGGTCGAAAAAGCAGTGTAAATTTAAATGGAAATCACAAAACATCCTTTTACCTGACCCTTAAGTTTGAAGTTACATATGCTTTGTGCAGTAAAAGCTGAGTAGGGCCGGAATCAGCTAGATTGCATCTGTTCTTAAATGCAATTAATGAACCTCACAAAGAAGGATTGTGCTGACAGGATTATTTTCTACAACAATGCAGGATCCGCTGCCAATTAAAGACACATACCTGATTCTCGCAAACACTAACCTTCCAATCCTAACACACAACAGCTCTCCCATTAACACTTTCAGCACTAATATAGTTGAACGTCCATTTAAGTGAACATTGTAAATATTTTATCCCTGTATTATGTATTTTGTGCCTTTATCATTCACTAATCCATTTGAGTCACAGACTCATTCTTCTCTCTCTGGACTCAACTAAAATCATCTGTAATGCACATACGGTGCAGCACCAGTAACTCAATCAAGTCCTTTGAACTTTGCAAAAGAACAGAAATGTTTGCCTTGCTCCAACATTTGATCTCCGGTCCTTGACAAGGATCTCAAACGGTCTGCAGGCAGATGAGAGCTCTCTGGTTATTTCTCAGGGCAATGCTAAATCAAATTAGTGAAAGCAATGTTAATTTCAAGCAGCATTTCATTAAAAAGGAAAAGACAATGAGCAACAAAGACTCCATGTCCTTCTGACTAATCTAATAATGCTTCGTTTGTTTGCTTTAATCACATTTAACGATTAAGAGGCAGGGACAGGGCTAAGTCATGTGGAGGGATCTCATAATCTGCCTGTCATGGCCAAAATTTGATTTCCTGCCATTCGTCACAGTGCGGATGGAGGGATGCGAGGGTAGTGTTTAACCCCAGGTGCAGTAGCCTGATGATGGGACTGCTCATCCTCAGGAGAAAAGAATAGAGGAGGTTTAGGTATCACCTAACCTTTAAGGGTTGCAATACACAACCCAGGCCGCTGGCGGACATGACTATTAGCTCTGAATTCTCTGAAACTAGGGCCTGGATGCTAAAAGAATAATCTTCTTAAATCCCTTTTACATTGCCTATTCACTGTGGTAATGCTGCGCCTTTATTCCTCCTCAACGTTTTGTATAAAAGATAGAAACACGCAAATGGGGGACATTTTTATTCCACCTGTATGCTGTAGTGGAGGAGGTCACAGAACCTTGTTAATATCTGTGTGAAAGGGAGAACCAGTATGGCAGGTCAGACATCGATGCTGCTGTGCTACATGTCACACTTTGGATTTACGAAAAAGGTCTGCATACTATTTAAAATCTCACATGGGAGGCTTGTTTGGATTGGCATAACCAAGGTCCTTAACAGTAATATAGAAGGACCTAAATGGGGGTTTACAGTTTACAGCCGAGACAGAGATTAAGGAACATCTGTGTTATGTTAAGTTCTGTCATGTCAGTTTCCCATCTTTGGTTGACATTGAAATCCTACACTGGTTGGGCCCTTAATCCCCCCCCCCAAAAGAAAAAAAAGTGGCCAAACAACCTAACAATATACTACACAGTAATGCTATCCAGTAGAACAGGCCTGCAATTAACCCATCTGTGTGAACCTTATCATTTTAAATTTTGACTATCACTGTGTTGGAGAAGTGTTATTTCAAGGGCAGTGTCTCCTCTATGGTGGTATTGTACTGGAAATTGTAGATTGCATTTCTTGGATTGAAACTGCATATTTGTTGAAAAACACAGAAAATCAGAGGGGAGTTGCTGGGGCAACCTTAAGTTTGGTGGCTTTCTATAGTTCACTGTATTTAGGAAATCCAACAGGTAGCCATGTAGTTAATGTTGCAATGCCTCTACAGTACAAACAGTAAATCATTCATGCAACTTGGTTTGATAAAGGTAGAGTTTGCTGAGTAAGGGATGAGAAAAAAAAAATCAGATTCTCCTCTTTTCTAAAAAAATCATTCCTCATCAGTAGGTGCGATTACTTGAATGGAATCAATCAATTGCGTTCCGCTCGGCTTTGCTCTTTGTTTCCCAATCCAATCTCTTCTGTCATCTCAGAGCACATTTTTAAGGGCCCAGCCTCTTGATTATCTCCCTCCCTTGCCTCAACTCCCCCGCTGCTGTTTGCTCCAATGTATTAAATTAAATGAGGTGTCTGTCCAGGTCACCCAAGCCTCAGCCTCCCACACCTCCTGCTCTCACTGCTGGTAATCAAGGGAGAGGACCCCTCCCTGCTGGTTTTATGCCAGCCAGGCTGCATAAATTAGCATTAATGAGGGCTGGAAAAACCTGCAGTAAAGGAGGGAAGGACTGAAAAGAGCAAAAACAGAATGGGGGAGAGAGAACTGCAGTCACAGCTTCAAATTGAACACCCACAGAAGGCTAAATTTCTCTGTGGTCTTACCGTCGTTCTTTCTTCACCTATCTTTCCATTCTGTAACCCAGCCTCTGTATTTCCACTGGCTATCTACCAGAGACAGACTTGACAAAGCTCTGAGCAGTAAAACTGTGGCAGCTTGGGTTGTGGCAATACATGAATCATAGATGAGGTTGTGTGAACACCTTAAACATAATCCCATGGGCTCAAGCTCCAAAATATTGCAGGGCACTACATCTTATATTGATGCATATATAATTATTCAAGCATAAGTGTGCAGATGTTGAGAAAATGTAGATACATTTCAGTATTAGCTTTATGAAATCTAATTTTATTTTTGTGGATTTTATTAGATTAATTGCCAAGGGGATACACTCAATTATCTTGTCATAATACAGCGATGAATGTGAGTGTTTTAGATCGACAGTATTTGTATTTATTCAGTGACTGTGATTAAGTATGAAAAAACTGTCAAAGCAGCATGCTGATGTACAGCATACTGTTGAGGTTTGCTCCTCTCTCCTTCGCTCCCTTGTAATCTTCTGTGATAGCTATGACAACCACAGGGAAAAAATCATTACATCACTTCATAATGCTGCTACCCAACTTTAATTGCTTAATGCATCCTTTACTGCTGTACAGCTCTGCTACACGCAATGTCTTCCTCCATCTCATCATTCCTCCCTTCTTCCTTCATTTTCTCATCCCCTTCACTGCCACCTCATTAACTAGTTTTTCCTGGTAATTAAAGTTAAACTACATGTATGCACGTAATTTTTGGGCGGCAGTTTGGCACAATAAGCCTATAACTACAAGGCATAGGGTTCTTTAACACCAACTCTAACAAGATATCCTATTTGAAGTTGCTATCATTTTTCTCTGCCACCAATCGTGTCGCTTGCCACGAGCTTCAGCCATTGTTGTGTGTACAAGAGGTTATAATATGCCCTTTGAACAGCACTGCTTCTTCTGGGCACCTAGATGCCAGGGCTAGCTTGTTAGCCTGCTAACTTAAAACAGAAGCAAAAGAAGATTTAAAATTGCTGTTGCTTTCTGTAGACAATTTGAATGTTTTATATATTATATAAATAATATATAAAATGTTATTGTTGTCTTATTTGTGGATAAAGTCCATAACTATATTTAAAAAGGTACATGTACATTACTTACTATCTGATGTACACTGCCGACTTATCCATGTCACTAGCCATATCACAAAGGATCCTTGATTCAGTAAAAAGCTAAGTGAATAAAAAATGCACATTTTAGTTATGTCTGTTAGTAGTTCACTCATAAATAGTTTTCACCATATTCAGGTTCTTACAGGATATGACAAAAATGTCACAAAAAATAACACAACTGACTATACCAATACAGACCATTTAGAAATGACTCTATAACTCAAAAATGCTCTCTGACATTATTACGTTATTTTGCACACAGCTACTTTCATGTCTATATGTTTGCCACAATTTAAAAAACTCAATCACTGTCAAATAATGTATGCCTCATCAACAATGAAGGACTAACAGGGCACCAGTAACAAATATGGCAAATGATAAAATATATGGCTGAATATCTAGATGGAATTTTTAGAAAACATGCAAATAATTATCAGAGCCCGGTACCGTACACACCTACATACCGTTCAGACATCTGCTGTACGCCATTATTCAGCTGTACACCTCTCTTGACAGCAGCTCTAGGAGAGGCTGTTATTAAGGAGCAGCCCAGTGCCTGTGCTTGAGCAACCAAGCACAATAAAAATTCCTTTTCTTTAATTAACTTTTATGGCCAGCAAAGAGGACACGCTGACACCTATCTTGTGCAGTACCACTGATTATTTCTTGCCTTCCACATCTGTGCATGTAATGTGTGTGTGTGTTTCTTTGTTTGACTGTACTGACACAGCACTGCAGCAAACAACAATGCCTCTGAGGATAAAAATAAGAGCTGTTAGAAATAGAATTAGAAATATCACAATATACAACAAAAGTCTACGCAACTATAAGCCATTCAAGTGAATGTGTACTATCACCATTACCCATGTATGCTGAAGTAAACAAATAAAAATATAATAAATATTACTTTCCACAACTTGCAGAAAAATTGTATTAAAAATCTACTGCACAACCATAAGATATTTGGGCATAAACATGGTCTCTCTGTCACAATCTGTCCCTCTGGAACCTTTTGAAATACTTCCTTTTTTACTTTGTAATATCAAGTTTTGCTCATTAGGCATTTCTAAATACCAAGTACGCTAAGTACATAATTACACGTACTTGTACGTGTATTTTCCAAGAACATACTTGGGAGTTCGACTCAGGAGTATATACTCCTGAGAACATCATCCTGACATTTGGACTACACTTGGCTCAATGCGTTCTTTGCATTGAAACAGTACATTGGCCGTGATTGAATGACATTTCACAAGTACAGACAAGTACGCAGATTGAGAAACGCCTATTGTCATTGTCTTTCCCTCACTAGTGCTTTAGTCTCTGCACTTCCCTGTCAGTTTGTCTGTTTGGCTCCTGTCTTTTTTTCCTTCATGAATGTCGAGAGAAGTCCTTTCTGCCCTACTCTGTCCGTTCTTGAGTTGGGAGTCCCATCTCAACAACAGATAAAGACAAATCCTGTGAGTCCTATCTCATGTTCTCTTGGTTCGGCAACTAGAGAACCAATCAACAGCCCGATCAACAGCCTGACCGACAATGCACCAAACTGCCCCAGTTCTCCATTCAGTGTTCCAACCAACACTAGCTACCTTTGCGAACCACCAGCTCTGTTGCCAGGCGCCAGAGTGGTCCCGCCTACATCATTATCCTCCTGAGAGGCGTCACTTACCTGTCCCGTCTCCATGCCAGCATCCTGAGTGGCTTTGCCAGGCTTCCGAGCCATCCGCCGCAAGTTTTGTGCTTCATCCCTGCTCTTCCCTCGGGCTTACCTTAGAGGTCCCCAGCTCCTTCCCTGCCCAGCCTTTGGACCATCAACTCAAGGTCTTCTAGTCCATCCCTGTTTAGCCCCTGTCCCGTTCTGAGGGGCCCTCGGGCTGTTCTCCTGAGATACCCAGCCCACCTGCCCATTTAGTCTCTGGTTGCGTCCCAAAACACTACTCACCATATAATTCACTATTCGCCATAGTGTTGTGTTGTCTCATAGTATCGAAAAATGCACTGTGAAAAGATATCTACAACTGACAGTCACTAACCAAGCATGAACCATCATGTATACATTGTGTTCACGCTGAAGGAAAGACGATGGCAGTCCTGTCTGACCAATGTATAGTAAGTACATTTTAGAGATTTAAAACTGAATCTTTTTTACCTAAAACTTAAAAACAGTAAGACAACTGGTACTATTAAAATCTAAATTAGGAAATGATAACAGAAAACAAATATGATTTAAGACCAATAAAATATGAAATTTGAAGTCAAAGTACAGTCCAGGAAATTAACAGTAAAAAAAGTCTGGAATTTGTCTTAATAACTTAATATGTATTTATCTCAAAAATGTTTTATTTGACGTTGATATGGCGTGTTTTAATTTTGTGACAAAAATGATGAGCCAGATACACACAAACACACGCACACACACTAATTGGATTATCTAAAAATAGGAATGCATTTCAAAAGCAAATCAGAAAAAAAACAGCAAAGTTTTGCAGCAGCTAGAGAAGTCCTGGCTCTACAGGGATTTGAATTAGTTTTGCTCAGTCAAGAGCATAGGAACCTACTGCTTTCTTACTAATAAACAAAGCCATACTTCTTTTCATCATGAACTAAAACACATAGCTGGTGCTGATAGGAACTACTATAATCTCTCTGCTTAGTTTTGTCTCCTCCGTCTTGTCTTGTGTGCCATGATAAAAGAAATGTTGTGTAGAAGAAGAAATTAAATCAGATTTCAAGACTGGGACTGAAAGAAAATAAAACATTTTGTGCCCAGTATTTCAAGCAAGTAGAGTTTACACCAAAAGGGTCTCTTTAC
Organism: Scophthalmus maximus; assembly: GCF_022379125.1. NCBI lineage: Eukaryota > Metazoa > Chordata > Actinopteri > Pleuronectiformes > Scophthalmidae > Scophthalmus > Scophthalmus maximus. The sequence continues at coordinate 12,602,151 of NC_061518.1, forward strand.
CCCCATAACAGAATAGGATGTGGTAGGATGTAGGATAGCAAGTATGTATATTGAAAAACTGGGCTGATTTCAGCAAGAAAGTTGAGTAATGACCTAAGACATCATATAAACCAAGAACTACAAGTAGGATGACACAAGAAATCATTCCCAAAATGTTGAACCTTTGTTAGTAAAAAGAAAATGTGTTTCAATACTCTGGGTTCTCAACACAGTCATAGTTCTGTTGTTATCACCCCATCTCAATTTGAGCTCATCTTTATTGCTGTGCTTCCATACCAAGAGCTTGATTCTCCAAAGCCTGCAGTAACATATCTCACCTGACACATTTCTCGGCAAACTTAAGGTTAGAGACAGCCACCAAACACTAGAACCTACACATTTGTAGAATTCCACCTCACATACAAGAAGAATCATAAGAAAACAATTTAGCCGGATGCATGCTGCAGGAGCCAACCACATTGCTGTCAAATAGGGCATAATTTTGATGAGGGAGAAATTTCATAAAAATGAGGGAACATAGGGCTGAGGGAATATAGGGATGACCCCCGGGCCCCTTGGGACTAAATGTAACTAAATGCTAAATCAAAACCACTCAACCTTATCAGGCTTACTAACGGTCTCATACTTGACATATAAGCCAAATACAGCATGTGGGCAGTAACAAATGCCCTTCCAGAGCTCTTTCATTTTTTCTCTTTTACGGTGAGTTGCACGTGCCAAGCACAGAAGCCCATTCATCACAGCAGAATAATGAGCCAATATGTGTTTGCTAAAAGGGACATACAGATAAACAGTCATAATAAAATCTCATCACACAATAATCGGGTGCTATTAACATGCAAGGTGTTAGGACTATAATTGAAGCTAGCCACAAACATGTTGCAAATCATGATTACTTATATTTCAATAGTCTTTCAGACAGCAATGCTTTTAAGCACAGTAGTCATTTTAGTCAGTAATGCAGTTCATAGCAACATTCCCAGACACACTAAGTATGCACAATCAACTACACATGAAGAGATCAGCAGTCTGTGGTTTGTGTTAAGCAGTAGTCATAGTTGCAATTTACAGCAATAAGAAATTGCAAAGTGAGAGAACATAGTGCTATTGACACTGCTTACTGGCTAACCAAATTACTTTGAGTCCAGACACTTGTGGTTCAGAGACAGCATGGACCCATCTGAATGAAAAACTACAGCCCAAAAGGCAGAGGTTTTCACCACCCCTGAACCCTGTGAAATGTATGAGGGGTGTGTGAAAGGTGTATGGAGAGACAGAGAGAGAGAGAGAAAAGAGAGGGGGCAATGACTGTAGATAAACAGAGAGGAGGTAGTAGAGAATGAAAGTGAGAGAGAGGGAGAAAAAAGGGGTGAGAGACAGAGAAGAGAAATTAGGTTGTTATGTATATTGCTGGCAATTCACACACGCTCATTCCATCTGAGATCCCATCACCTGTCAAATTGGGAAAGCAATGGGGATGTGGGACCAGCAAGAATCTCCACAAGGCCTAAAGTTGGCACACCACTGAGACCTAATCAAAACACAATCACGTATACTGCCAGAGCAGACGCACAGAGGCCCACACCCATACACTCATTCCCTCCACTTACATTCACTCCCAAGCAAACTCCAAGTCACTCCCTCTCTTTTTCACACAAACACTGTTCGAAAAATGTACACATAATCATGAACACATTGCAGAAAAACATTAACTTGCAGTCACACATGGGCACACACATTCTGTCCCATGCAATCACACTTGGGCCTATTTTAAACCATCCTCTGCTCCAAGGCAGAGAGATGATGTATGAAACTGCCCAGTTAAATACAGGCTGTTATCTCTCGCTATGACCCGTGACTTGAGTTTATCTCCATTATGCAGTAGTTCATTTCAAAAGCTTCACCTCTGTTGGAGGTTATTGGTATGGAAGACACAGACAGGAACTTTGGTTGCATATAGAGATCAGCCCAAATGCATCTCCAACTGAGTTCAGCCTTCCTTCCTAATGCCCCCGGCCCCCTGGACAGTATATCTGCAGCCCAAGACGAGCCCAGAGTCCACTCACTCAGGTGTGACGGCATCACGGCTGACCAGCTCCCAGGTCAGCATTCTTGCCATTAATCCACACAGATAGGCCAAATGCTGACCACTAGCAAATAATTGCTTGCAGTTGGCTCTGCCAAAGTCACACTAATGTGGGAACAGGTATCTGTAATGAGTATTTTTCCCCCCCATGCGATTTGTTCAGTTCTGCTATTCTAAGAGATTCTGCTGGGTAGATGTTACTGATAAGATTAGGGTTGCTATGGTTGGTGCAGCAGTTGTAATAATGATCCAGCTTTAACACGAATATTGACTGTTTATTTTTCCATCCTCTCCTAGAGCCAAATAATGTTGCTGTGTGCCAAGTGCACAAATATGTCTATTGCTTCAATGGGTGAGACTTTGAAGCATTTTCCTATTTACTACCTTCCACTGAATTTGGCACCCTTTTCCTGAGAGAACAAAGGAGGTGAGTTGCCGAGGCTCAGCTGTGTCAAGAGCCCTATCAAATACTCTTGACTTCAGCAGCAGGAGAGCAGACGATGGAGAAGCACACTAAAGATAAACCGATGACAAGATAGTGATGCACAACCTTGACTTTATAATACAGCAACACCATAAATAAAAAAGAATGCAGCATGCCCTTAAAAAGAAAGCAAACAAATGCACCTTCTGCCTCGTTCTCTCGACATAATTTACATTGTTGTAGTTATACTGATAAGTGGATCTGTCAGATAGTGAAAAAAGTCAACCCAGCTACAAAAATACAGCATCTTTTGAGAGGTTTGTGTAGGGTGTTAGGGGTTTGGCACAACTGCAGATGGATTACATATCAATGAAAAATAAGATAACACTGCTAATGTTTGACCGGACAAATCTTTGCCACTAAAAACAGGGTTAGAGCGAGTCTATAAAGCATTGGTCTATTGATTAAAATTGTCTTTGCCAAGAACACACAGATCAACTAAACACATATGTCTATTTAAATCAACAGTACTGACAGGTCTTCAGTATGACATCAGGCCTCTGGAACAGACAGTGAGCCAAGCTAAGAGCTCTGAACCTACTCCCTGGCCAGAGTCACTCTGAAGGAAAGGATAAATGATAGAAACAACCACAGGCCTAAGGGGGCCCTGCCGGGCCAAGGAGCAGACCGACGACACAAGGGAATGTGAGGAAAGAAGCAAGAATACTTTGTTCTGAGAAAAGAACAGTGCATCTTGAGCACATACACGCTTAGCTGTCCTTTTGAGTTGGATTATGGGGTTTAGGTGCTACAGTGGAGCTTCAGATGTGCGAGTCCACAGACAGAGGCCCAAAGCTTGGTATCAACTTAACACTGACACACCACACCACGGCTTCAGAGATTACAGGGGGCTAGATGTGCCATTTCTGACACAAAGTGCAGTGTTGCAGACTTTAACACCCCTCCTTCTCTTCATTTCTTTTCCTCTCATCTACTCTTGTCTCCTTTGCAGTCGCTCTCTGTCAAGTGGCACAGAGGAGAAAGAGCCAAATGTCTGCGTCTGCTTACTGGGGCAAGTAAACATTTGAAATGACAGAGGGTGACGTTGCTTGAGTGCTGGAGAAGATGCCTCAGAGCTAAGTGAGGGACCATTAGAGAGACGGTGATAAGATGCATGCATGTAGACAGGGCTACAGAGTGTTCACCTTGAACAGTCTGGTGTCATCTGCCGAGGAGGGCTATCACACAGTGAGAGCACAGCATCAAACTCCAATCCAACTCACAGCTGACAGCGAAATCAAACTGATGCCTACAGACACCGAAAGGTGCTATGACCTCCACACCCTGTCATTATTCATGCACAGTGACTAGCGATTACTTTGATGCCTCCTCACTTTGGTTGGCATTGCTGTATTGGTCAAATAAGCAAAAAAAGCTTTCAAGAGCAACAGTAACACTGTTGAACTGAAGGCTTCTCGTCAAAGAGGTAAAGATACAGCGTGAGAGAGGAAGTAACACAAACATCAGAGCTTCAAAGCTCAGGCACGCAGCTGGATGGAGGATAGAGCCACTACAGCATGCTGTTAAATTTGAGCCAAAAGCAGCATTTTTTTTGTTATTGCATGTAATATATTGTACAAGTGGAAAAGTTAAATTATCATATTAAAGATCTGTTTGTATGCATTTTTTCGTAGTAAATTAGTACTGTAAACAAAGTGTATGTGTATTTTCATCTACAGAATTGGAAAATGTAGTAAGTGTGTATATTTCTATTGTCAAGTGTACTATGTTTACATATTTGTCTCTACCTTCTGGACAAAACATGGTTGAGTGAATGTTGCCTTCTGTGGGAGTTCACCTTGGGCATGTTCAACCTTGTTAGCTGCACCAGTGCAAGAAGAAAGACTCAGTGACAAAATGGCTTTAGTTTGTCCCTCATGGATTCAACACGCACGCACGCACGCACGCACGCACGCACGCACACACACAGACGCACGCACGCACGCACGCACGCACGCGCGCACGCGCGCACGCGCGCACGCGCGCACGCGCACACACACACACACACACACACACACACACACACACACACACACACACACACACACACACACACACACACACACACACACACACACACACACACACTCTCTCTCTCTCTCTCTCTCTTGCGTTCTCTTTCTTCCTTTCATTCCTGCATCCTCTCTTTCTACCGCTGTTTGCAGAGGTGGAAATTTCTTAAATAATTTATGCTGTTAATAACCAGCTCAGTCTCTGTGGTACAGTTCTGTTCAAACACGAGTTATCTTGTGTGTGTGTGTGTGTGTACGGTGTTTCTGTGACAGTGTTTGAACAGTGAGGTGAAGGTGTACATATGAATTTGTATGTGTGAGTTATCACACACTACGTAGAATTGACTGGTGTGATAGTTGAGGGTGGACTCCAGTGTCAACAAAGAGGGAAACCACAGATTTTATCCCACAGTTTAAGGAGTTGAAGGTCAAACACTGACCAATCCTAGTAAACACAAGGTAGATCAGATATTGAAGGATATTGTTGTTTGATACAAAGTTAACAGCATTAAACAACTACTGCACATGCTTAGCCATACTCTAAATGTGTCTATAAAGACACACAATGCCAGACTAACAATATAAAACATATCATCCATCAGCAGGAGGAGAAAAAACAATTTAAATATATGGTGCAATCAATTGAGCAATTAGTGTCCTAAGAAGGAAGTGACTTAATTATTGTCTCATCATCAGCATTGTTGTCATAGTCAACATTCTATTATAATCAACGTACACTTTTCTGGTCCCTCAGCTCTCCTGCGTTGTATCTGTCTTTATTCTCTTTGTTACTTTGTCACAGACTGTCTGCCTGTGAGCTTACCATTTTTAGCCTGTTTATCTGTCTGTTTCTCAAGATGGGAGGTGCAAGGAAGAGGCGGGGGCATATACTCTCAGCAAGAATGACCTTGGCAAAAGTCTGATGATTTGAGGAGAGCGGCTATATCAATAATAATGGAGAAATTAATAAGCTGGTGCACTGGCCTGAGGGTTAGACTACAGGGGGTGGAGGTGGGGTGGGGGGCAGTGACAGTCTGTAATAGTCAGGTTGGGGGGTGGGGTGTATGGCTGGAGGATGGCAGGGAGGAGAGAAAGGAGAAAGGGTGGGGAGGTTAGGGTGGTGTGGACGAGGGGGTGGTAAGCGCACGATTTCCTTAGCAGCATAGTGGTGCTGCAGTCCATGCTGTCACACGTCAAAGAGGGAGCAAATCAAAGGCAGCTCTTTTGATGAATATAAAACAGAGAGTCCTGCTGAGAAGCACTCTCCCTCCCTCCCTTTTCTAATCACAGAGCTGCAGAGGCGGTGGGCTGCACCAATCCCCCCCAGCCCAGCAGAAAATGAAAGGAGAGCAGAAACAAGGGGAAGGGGACAGAGAGCACACGTGATCAAAACAAAGGCTGCTTTATTATAGCAATAAACATTTGTCCTCTCAAGACATCTGCACAGAATGATGGGTGCGGTGTTGCAAGAGGGAAGAGATGCTGGAACGGCATCACCATATTTTTTACCCCCATGTGAAAAAGGTTCACCTCCCATCTCTATGGAATATGTAATTCATCTGCAAACAACAAACAATCCTCCACCATGCCACGCACTGGAGCGTGTTGCTTAGCTTGCAGAGGTTTGATAAAATTTCTAATAATCCTCATAAGATGCTGAAAAACAGCGTTACCGTACGGGCAAAGGTCTAATTAAACCATGTATTAGAGGAGCTGAAGTGCTGACTGCGCTTCTGTTGAATAGCAATCCTTCTCCTACGCTGAAAATGCCATTAAGGTAAGATTATCACAAATTACCATTAGCTTGTACTCTTTCACACACTTGAACAAAGGCACAAAGGCTTTTAGCAAGCCACATGCATGCATTGACAGTATATATTAATAAACAACTAATGTGTATTAAAACAGTCCAAGGTCACATCTCTCACTCAGTCTTCCTCTGTCTTCCTGGCACCTTGTCTTATTTCAGTTGATCTCACTCAAAAGTCACAAACAGTTCACCTCTGTTTCAATCATTCACTTCTTATATAGCTTATACCCCTTCTCAATTCAAATACTAAACACATTTATTGACATATTTCCATAATCACAGTCTATCATTTATGTTCCAACTGAGCTGTAACGTAAGCCTTAAAATATCTGATGAGGTACAATTAAAAAACATTCCAAGAATAATTTCTCCCAGATAACCAGTAACTGCTAAACTACAGGGTGAAACATTTCTTTTTTCTGAAATTACTCCATGTACATTAACAAAAATGGAGAAACGTTTATCCACCTATGCACATTTTCATAGTTGCAACCCACATGAGATTGAGTAGGGCTCAACATTCGTGCTAATCCACTTGTGAATACTGCCTGCAGAGCAATCGTCATCACTGTTTTCGAACAGAATCCAGTGTCTGTGGCACTGCCTAGCCTCTCCTCCCCTGGGCAGTGCTCCTTTACTGCTCCCCAGGCAGCATTTGTGTGTGACACCAAAGCACACTCCCACCCAAGCCCCGAGCCCCGAACGTGACACATGCATGGGTGTCGCTGCCGTTTCACCTCCTGCCTGCTGAAGTATGAGGCAATTTCCTGTGAGTGGCGCATGGTGAGAGAGAGCGGGAGGCTCGGCGCAGCCCAGCTCTGCTGCTCTCTTTGATACTGTCAGGGAAGAGTAATGGCTCTCTGCAGCAACAGCCACCACCAAACTAATGTAGTGTGACTTTGGTTCTCCTTTTCAATGCATTACCACTATGGCGAGTAAGAAAGGGATGGCAAGAAGACAGACAAACTGTGAAGAATGTGGGAGGAAGGATAGGTCTGCATTGGGTGACAAAGATACCCCCATAGTTAGTATTCAAATTTGTATTAATTCCTAAGTAAACAAAGAGATGACAGGGTTGTTTCTGTAATCGGAAGACATTTGTGCAGTTTACAAACTCTTACCAAACAGACAGGATGCCACTCAGACTATAAGGCTACAGTGTACCAGTAAACCCTGCATAGGCACAAGCCAGTCCTGTTAGTGGAGACAGCTCTAACTAATCTTTAAAATTATTTCAAGGTCACAGTGCTTTAGAATGCACAGAGAGAGCAGCTTATCACTGGAGGGACCTCATCTAATTGGGCAATCTACTATCTCAGCAGCCATCACAGCCTTGTTCATTGTGCCTGACCTTGCAAATTTAATAAGCAGAGAATAAATGTTGTCTCATCATTTCTGCACATTGCTTTGCACAATTCCCATTTTAAAACTAGAGAAGAAAAAAACAAAGAGACATTCTCTATTTGCAGGGTTGCTTACCACACTGGTTGAACTTTTGCCCTTCCTTCAGTTACAGATGTAATTGCAATCAAGCCCATCCAGAAATTACACTGTAATAACGCAGAATTAGAAGCTGATTCAAACTGCACAATATTACAATTCATTAGAGCTAAATGGCTGCCATGGTCTTTAGGCTTACTGCCAGATGTGAGGAGATGCCAAGAGATAGTGGGTCTTCTGTGAAGCCTAAAGCTGGCGATTGTTACAGAGGGACAGACTGCTATTCTGCTTGGCCTTGGCTCCCACATTGAGTATAACGTGCCATCATTAGGAATTCAGGCAGCCTTTCAACAAGCCCCAGTACTCAGCCAGAGCTATTACATCTCTGGCCAGTAAAAACATAACTGTGCAATTTATACATAAAAGCACGAAAGTAGTAATCATCAGCAGTTTAAGAAACAACACATTTAAGCACTGAGGTGCTTAAGTTAACGAGCAGTTCAGCTTACAGTTAGTTTGTCTTTAATTTTGTGTATATTTGTGCGTATATTTCCTTGGAAATTAGTTTCACGTCAGCACACTGTAGTAGCCTAAAGCAATAACAATGCGAGCCTACATTACTTACATCTCATACAGATATTGCTTTAAAATGAATAAATTAATTCATAAAATACATTAAAATTGCTTTTAAATGTCCCTGTTTTCTGAAAGCACAATTGAAAAGGTACTTCAGCTGTCTAAAAGGATGTTATCTATAATCCCCAAATGAGTTATGGGATACACAACATGCATCCGGTGTGTACACTTACTTGATTATGCATCAGCCTACAGGGCATTTATGAAAATTTGTTTGTTGTTTGAGTTGGTTGTTGGAGGTCGGGTCTAGTTTGTCTCTCAAAAATGTGTTTTTGCAAATTAAATGGACAAAGATGATAAATCAAACTTAAAGTTGTTGCTCATAAGTAGGTAGGTGGCACTTGTTACTACTATTTAACTTAAGGCCATCTTAAGTTCAGAGGCTTTTAGAAACATCTTGGTAGTTTAAAATGGTGTTAAAATGAATGTTAAGATTCAGATTTTTAATAGATAATAGCAGTTTATATTGCAGAAAAACCTTAAAATTTGTTCCAATATTGTTGATGTCCAAAAGTAATGTCATTTTTCAGGCATACAAAGATGCCCATAGATATTTAAAACTTTTCGCTGATGTTATGACTGCACTAACAAATAGTTCTTTAAACACTTAACACATACAAATGTAGATATGTGGGGGGAAAAAAAACAAAGAAGTGTTTCAGACGTTGAAAAATAATTTTGTGCTTCATAAGATGGATAGTCATAGAATATATTAAGTTGTATTGTCTGGATTTTCCTCATGTGCGTCTGTGTTATACACACAAACAATATACATACAGTTTATTTTTACATGAATAGTTATGAAGTTTGATGTTTTATTGGTTTATCAAATTATTTTAATCTAGTTTATGATGATGTATGATTAACTGTTGAAAGACATGTTTGAGCTACACAAATGGTTGGATCCTAAAAGAGTACACAAACCGAAATTATTTCAATCAATGTATAGAGGAGGGGGGGAAAAGCAATATAGCAAAAAGGGAGAAATAGAAACAGAGAGCAAAAGTGAGGTGGATGAGGGGAGTGTAACGAGGCAGGGGTTGTCTGGAGCCCATGGCCTGGGGCGGTGCATGGAGAGAGATGAGCTGGCGTGCACACTGCAGGGCTTCGTCTGAGAATGGTGAGCCTCCTCTAACAACTACTGAGGCTAGGTTTGTAGCACAGTGGGTCACAACCTACTGGTGTCTGGCATGTTTTTGTGTGTTTGAATGATGCATTTCAATTTTTTTTTTTTTTTAAGAAATGTAATATGGATCGAGAAATTAAACAAAGCACCATCTAAAAGAAGAAACAAAATAGACATGGTTTTGAATGAAATGTTCACTGACATCTTTGCCAGTGCTGTGTGCATGTGTCCCTGGGATCCCTGCACTGATGTGTTCAACTAAGAGCAACCCTCCCGGGATCTTCACACAGGCATCATTGAACACACAGAGCAGTTCCCCTACAAAGCCCATCTGCCCCCTGCCAAAGCCTCCCACCCACACTTTTTATTTGTTTATTGTTGACTTGTGTAACTCTGTGACCTGGCAGCATGTAGACCTGTGTTTCTTTGTATCCGCAGCTTCTCAGACAGCTTGTCAAAGCCCTGCTTCAATGTGTAGTGTCCACATTTGAGGAGGTGTGTGTTTCTAAAGGGGATATTATAGTATGCTCATTATTTCTGACCCGATACCAGCCGCAGGAGGCCCTGCACACTGCTTGAACTGGCTGTTCCTAGTTCTTCCTAAACCTCAGCATTAAGTACCCTCTTTGATCTCTCTCCACTGTGACAAAGCAGCACCACCAGGCCTCCTAAATGAACCACTCAGAACTCAAGCAGCAGGCAACAACATCAAGTAGAGCTGGGGAGAAATATGCAGATCCACAAGAAACACCAAATAAAAGGAACTGATGAGAATACAGGGTATTCAGTATAATTAAGTACAATGAGCTGGAGGCAGATGTGTGACTCCAAAACATAAAAGAAAAGATTACTGGCAGCATTTTCCACAAATTGCTCTGTAAATTAGGAGTTTACTTAATAGAAGCAGGACATTTCTTCCGTTAAAAGGTTATGTTATCTCCAGGCGCCCAGAAAGTACTTCAGTAGTCTTGATCTTAACAGGTTTCAGTGCCAATCATTATGCATGCTAATCACAGATGATTTTCCAGACCTACGATGAAAAACGACACACATGGAGAGTTTCTTTGTCATCCCGGAGTCCTGAAAGATCTCTCCATTTCATGTGAGGAAAAAGAAAAATGCTTTTTGGACTAAATTACAATATATCCTCCAAATAAGGCTTGGTTAAAAGCATTCTGAAGTAGTGCAGGTGTTCCCTGATTCAAACAGGAGAGGCTAGCCCAAAGGCCTGTTTTGTGAAGCCATAATTATCACAGGCACCTTGTAATAAGCCCTCCAATTACATATATAGAGTTGAAACCAGCAAGAACTTTTGTCTCTTTGTTGTCTTTTCTGTCTCTAACCAATTAAGCCTAAAACCATTTGACTCCATTCCTGAAAATTGGTTGGTAGAGTCCTGGAGAATACTGCTTGCATGAAATATTAAAAAAACAGCTAATGTGAAATCATGTATTGAGAATTCCAAATGTAAGTAAGAAAAATCCCATTAACCCATTAACCATTGCCCTAAACCTCTGCTCTTTGTGCAGAGATGGCAAACTTCATTATGCTGAAAATCTAACTAAGGAACAATTTATAGACTAAGATCACTGAGTAATGTGTGTAGTTTGGAAAACCAAAAAATGAGCCAAAAGCAGCTAAAAAGGCTAAACACTACATACCGATTTACTGGTGTCTGTTACTTCTTGCCCATTGCTTAATTCAACCTAATTTCCCCCACAACATACATAGTTGTCATTTTTGGTTTACTGCCGGTCAGTCAAACCTGCCTGCAAACCTTCCAAACCTTAAACCTTGCACATATCATCACCACCACCCCAATTAGTTCTTCTTCGAACCAGACACTGTAGGTTAAATGCCAGAGGTCACTCTTCTATTTTTAAGCAAGAAATCAAAATGATAATGACTTCTTATTAGAAATTCTATCTGGAAGTGCACACAGGAAACATCAAAAGGTGCTGACAGGGTGACTGGGGGCAATGATGAGGCTCAGTGATAATCCACATCAAAGCAAAGGCTGAGGGTGTGGGGACATCCATCGGGGAACTGGAACCATAACATGTGCAGCAAAAATAAATACAGGGAGACAGAAATTCTCAATTTATGATTGGGATAATTCACTGCTCTGGAATTGAAATGTATTGTTGGTAACCATTCCAAAAAGGAGAAGCCGCTTTTTGGGGGCTGATGAGTCCAGTTCAAGGCAAGCCAAGGTAGATGGGATGATGTGGTTTGGTAAATTAGAAATGATAGCCCAACGGTAAAATGACATAAGGGAAATAATAAAATATAACATTGAGTGGAGCCATGATGAACGTACACTGGATATGTGCACTTCAGTAAACAATCAGCCAATGTCAATTAAATTAAATTGGGCTGGCTATGGACCATTTCTATTCTGGCACGGGCACAGTCAACCTTTTAATGGCGGGCTGTTTGGTAATAGCCCCTCTGTCTGTTGGCTTCCAGTTTGAGTTCCAAACAAATCCTTTTCACACGGACCCATTAGAGGGTGGCGGCGCTGGTTCAGAGCTACCTGACAGTGGCCTGCTTTACAAGGAGTTGGTCAAACCAATCACTGAGTACAGAGACTGATGGAGTTCACAGAGTCTGTCTCCCGGAGTTTGAGGTCAGTGACCAAGAATAGACCTACCCCATTCTAGTCTGCTCCTGTATCCAGCTTTACCATTCCGACAACTGCAGCTCAGGCATGACAGTCCAGTGTACGGCCCATTTACAGCACAAATCGCAAAGTTGGTGACTCCAACCTCATTGACCAAACATCTCAAAAGGTGACCTGTCCAGTGGGAAATTATACCATCTGCTTTCTTACAATGTCAATTTAACTCCCCATCGCCAAGGGTTATGGACCTTCTACTACTGACAGAGAAGAGTCTTTATAACTCTGACCATCATGTAGTGCATGAGCAACTTTTTGTTTGTTTAAACATAGGTGAAAAGGTGCTAATAAATAATTTTGATTAAAAACACCCCAAAAATAATTTGGACTGGAACAAATCTACCATCACGCATGAAAATAAATGTCAACAAATAGAAAACTAATTAAATTATTATTATAATTTTTTATGGAGGGGGTGATGATGATGAGTAAGGGTAAAATGTTCGTCAAGAGTTATTACTATCCAGATATTTAGTATAATCCCAGCGGTACGGCTCACACCATGTACACCAAAGGATTAGGCAGCAGGACTGCTGACTTCTGATTTTCTTAATTCTACAGGGGCAGAAAATTTGCTTAAGACTGCACTTGGCCACCACACAGCTCTTACTCTCTCTTTTCATTACACAAAACCGTGCATTTCCCAATTATTGAGTGATATAATTATATTACACTTTAACAACTGAATTTGACAGCATTATACTGCAAACTCAGCACAACACAAAAATTGCTCTGATGGGTAGTAAAGAAATGCACACTTTATTAAAGTTTAATTTAATAAGATTTTCTATAAACCTCTAATTTAAAATAAGAGAAAATATAAAGCACTATCCTTCTCAGGGTTAAATGTTGGATTTTTCATACAGCATAGCGGAGGTGAAGGTTCAGACACTACACTACTATTGATGTGTTGAATCTAATATAGTTTAATAGTGTGACCAAAAGGTCATATTTTTCTGCAGCATGATTTCATACAATGCCAATACATAAACAGACTGCGGCCTACAGCCTGGTCAGACCAATTTAAAAACTTATTTGATTTGGGGACAAAGAATTTGGAATGGCAGTTTTTCCCTGAATGCAGTTTTATAGAAGTTGACTTGGTATTGAGGCACACTACATATTCACAAATTAGAAAAAAAAAACAACCTTGAGAGATGATGAGCTGAAATAAGAGCTGGCATCCATCTTGCACACTCACATTTTTTATTCCATATTCTCCTCTCTCACCCTTACTAACCCAACCCTCCACCTACGAACCCTATTCTTCAACACAACTGGGGAATTTCAATCCTACTTCATATCCTGGAACAAATTCCATCCCTGATTACTGATGCATTTCAAAGCAGGCATCATTATATTTTCAGACCACTTTCTCTTAAAAATGTACTGAAAACCTTTATGCTGGTTCCCAAGGGTCCCCTTCTCCTCCTCTGTTATGCTCTTATTAGTCTGTCTCTCCTGCTGCCTGCTGGGGGATTCCCATTGCTATTCATTTTCTGTCTCTCTGACCTCTGTGTGGATGGAATTCATCTGGCCTATCCCTTGTTCTTTACATTACTTTGGAGACAAGCAGCTACTGTCTGGTGCAGCTATTAAAACATAAACACCATTAAAAAAAAATGTGCAGCAGTAAGGCATGTGGAAAGGGCCAGAGGAAGGGGAGGGAAAAAAACAACGGCTCTTTCTACGATCAGCATTAAATGGTTTTTGACCTCTAGGGGGCAGAAAGTCTGCAAACATTTTCACAGAAATATACAGTAGATCCGTATACAACGGTCTACTTACACATTTAACAGACACACGCAAAAATATCAAACTGGAGTTTTGTTTCTGGTCAGCTAAATACAGTGAGTGTGTTACCTGAATATTTTCAGGTTTCAGTTATTGTCCTGAAGCAGTGCTGGTAAAACCAGTCTCCAGTGTGGCAGCAGAGCCTAGATTTAGCCCTAAAAACAAAATTAAAATGGTCATGAGAAGTTGCGTGTTTTGCGCAAACACTCAAAACCTGATGACAGTTGCCTTTGCAGCAGTCTGCCTTGATGCACTCAAGCAAACACTCACATGTGGACCAGGAGGACGATTTCAATCCAGGCTTGCCTACAGGCTTATTTTAAATTGTGTGTTTATTTTTATTTTTTTGTCTAATTTTGGAATATTGCATCGTTCATATTGGACCATTCAGACACAATGGTTGCAGTGTTTTAACGGCATCCACTGTCACTGCGGAAAAACGAAGAATTCATCTGCTTCTTGTTGTATCGACATGAAAGGTGACCATATGGTTAGCGTCTCTATTCATTTCTGTCCATGTCCTATAACACATCATTTGTTTGTTCTGTGTATCAAAAGTTATTGTGATCAAGTTACATTTGAAAATTAGATGCTAGTTAGCAGGTAATGTATCATTGTCATGACGTCTAAAGCATGAAGTCTAAACTAACTTAACGCCTTGCCACCTTGCAAGAAAAGACAGAGCATGGATTTTTGTCATTGGCCACTCAGACTCAATCAAATTCAATGAATAAGATTCAAACACAAATATTGCGCTGAAAGACAAAAAACTGCAGAGAGCTGCAGAAATCGATTTTGACATTGGGTAGCACTTAAAACCCTTTAAGAATACAAAGAGTAAATGGGTAAAATCTTGTGTAAAATGAACTTGTTATAATTTAAGGGTTTACCGACACAATGAGAGAAAGAGGGAGATGGACAGAATATAAAGGGAGGGTCTTTTATTACGGGGGTCGTTAATGCAAACCCTGAGTGGCTGGTCTGGCTAGGAAGCCCAGAAAAAGACTGTTGGAGTTGATGAGGTAGTCCAGCTGAATGATATACATCGCCGGCCACAGGCGAGAGCTGTCCATTAGTTACAGGGGTTCCTGTAATGCCCAGCTCCAGTACATTATTTCCAAATGCATCAGTCAGCGTCGTGCTGCACAGATAAATTCTAATGCTTAAGATCTGTAATGCATACTCTCACTGTTGCTATATTACGCTGCAGGTTAGGAGGGCAGGAAGAGAGAGTGGGGGGGAGGGGGTGTAATTTATTTTTCACTGCAGCCAGTATTCTTCCCATTAGCTTCAAATGTGAGATAAGTTATGGACTTTAACGAGCGCCTTTAGCCACCAGAGCACGCTGCACACAAGACCGCAGGCAAGGGAGGTGGGATAAGGGCTGAGGCGACTGTGTGATCTGGATGTATGGCCCTGATGACCCAACACATGTACCTCACTGTCCTCAGGGAGACTAAAATGCAGGTTTCACCAGGATGGTATTAAAGAGCATTCAATCCCAAACACCAAGGATTTTTTTATTATGCTTTATTTGTGTTTTGCACATCTGTATATACGTAACAAAACAAACTAAAGTAGTTGTCATTAATTACATTACATTCATTTAGCAGATGCTTTTGTCCAAAGCAACTTAGAATAAGTGCATTGAGCCATGAAGATATTACCCAGAAGTGCAAGAGTCATGCATACTACATCAACCTGCTGTCCTAAAAATTATCAATCAAAACTGTAAATAATATGAATTTAAAACACAAAATGGTGGCGCCACACACACACAAGCACACGCATGCATACAGAATTTTAACCTTGCCAGTCAAATGTCACGGCTGGAAAAAGCAGAGCTGTCCTGACCTTTTAAATAGCTCTGGGATCACGATCACTTCCTGTGTTTTCAGAGAGCTGAGATTGAAGTGCCCACACGCACACAACCTATAGCTAGGACTGCCATGTTATGCTTGAAAAACTAATGCATATCTTAATTGTCTAGATTGTGTGCCGTTGTTTCCTTTCCCACATTCTCTTACGTTTGATACACAGGTCGCAGTCTGTGATAATCCAACACACACACACAAAAAGGAAATGGCTTTCCCAGCTACTTTGGAAGATACTATCAAGTCACGTAATTAATATTCACAATTACTCAACTCAAATCAAAATCTCACGGATTCTCGTGCGGTAAGTTTTCTAAATGATTTACTTTACATTAAGTGGTTGATTATTGTAAGAATATACAACTACGAAGTCAATTTGAAGAAACAGCAAATGAGAAACACTATAATGCAGTGTATTGTTTAGCTCTGTACAATGAACAATGATCATCATTAACAGCTCGTGTTCATAATGTAAACACAGTCCTTAGAAACAAACAGATTCAAAGTCCTTTCTTATTCAGCCTGCAAAACTTGCCTTGAAAACACTTATTAAAGGGATTTATCAAAAGAAAGTTACAAAAACACGTCTTCTCTGTCCTCTCAATTTTTTTATTTCTTCTTTCAGAAGCCTCGAGCTGAAGCTGCCTATCCCCTGGAAAACATCTTAGTGTCAGCTATTGACAAGTGACTAATTAGCTGTGGGCCTCTAAGATTTTCCTTCAGCTGCAGTGGAAAGATTACGAAATATGTATAATCAATATTCAGCTATCATCTGTTGCTGTGCTCTCTTCGACTTGTCAATCAGTCATATACTGATTAATATCTTTATGCAAATCACTAATAGCACGTTACACATCTTATGCTGAAAATCATTATGGTCTTATCATGGGATTACGTTTTTGTTTAACTATGAGCAACTGTTACATTTATTCAATTAATGCCCCAGACAATGCTTCCATCCTATTTGCTCATTCAGTTTTTGGAATCGCCACAAGCTAGAACTAAATATCTCACCATCTTAGTGCACAAAACAATTCAGTTGAATGAAATGTAAATGTAGCGTGCAAATCCAGAAGCATTATATGCAACATTTAAGTATAGTATTTTTCTAGATTAACAACAACAAAAATTTAAAAACCAATCCAATTCCTCAGCTCAGAACACTGTCTCACAGATAACGTTATTAATTTGACGGATCCATGACAATAAGCACAGAGTAAAGCATAATAAATATCTGAAATGTGTCGTTAAAACTACAGCTCACACTTACACACACATTAGCAGCCATTAGAGTTTGCGGTAAACACGGAGAATTAAATGTATTATTGATGCCGATAGCTTTATATTGCAGCTGATAAAATACAAAATACATGAATTGGGGTCAGTTTAGCATATTCTGTGTACAAGAGATGAGGCTACGTGGGCAGAGTACATGAAGAAAGATGGCCTTTTATTTAATCAACAATTAAACTCTCCACTGCTTCTCCTCCACCTCCACCTTTACTAGCGGCAGGCTAAATAAGAAAAGAATGCAATTCTATGCACAAGTGCCATGTTGTTTCATCTTACATCACATCATGTGCCAGCTCTTGTTTATCCTAGCATAACTCCTGCGCTTTTAATGCAGATAAATTATGAAGTGACTACAAGACTCTTAATTACCCCATCCACCCGGTCTGAATAATGCAGGGTTCTGCTTACAACCATGTTGTGCACATTACATGCAATAGTTAACATAACTGCTTAACACAGCCCTGGGGTCCCATGGACTGGTGTGTATTTCAGGATTAGACTCATTAGAGATGTGTATGCATGTTTGAGTACACATATGTGCATGCTTCCATTGACTAAGGCATGTGGCGCATGCTAAATGCAGCCATTCAGCAAATGTGTGGCAGACATGTGGCAGTGGACATGTTTACCCTCTGGCACTTGTCTGGTTCACTGGGCGTGAGAGGACAGGGGGCTTTGGACGCATCTGCCGGTAAGAGTGGAGAGCAGTGAGGCAGAAGACTCGCACGAATACACAGACACATGCACACCCCTTTGCAGAAGTAGCTGCCAGGATGAATGTGAAAACATAATTATACCAGGACAGTGAAATTATCTGCTGTGCCATGATAGACATGAGACGGTGACAGATAACACAGGGTGGGCTTCGTGTTTACACAGCAAATTCTTTCTGAGCTGCTGGTTCATGCACAACAAAATGAAGATGTGTTTGGCGTACAGCGTGCGAAAGCAGTGATTCAAAGGTGAAGTTGGCAACACTCAACCGTCAAACAGCATATTCGTGCATTTTCATCAAGCTTCTACATTTGCATCTGTCCTTCCACAGCATCTCCCTCGTTGACAGAGAGAAAATGGCTGGGAGTAGTCTGCATTCTGACCTGGTGACAAGCTGGAGACTGAAGGTGTTTCACAGCATTGAAATGGAATGTACAGACTGTCAGTCCTCATCCACACCTCTGCTGCTTTTCTCGTGTCCACATTCTAGATGTTTATCTCGCCTGCGATGCATGACGTGGACGTGTCTCTACCAGCATTCAACTCGCTAGAACAGTCCGCCGGCCACAGCTGACAGAACACGTCATCAGTTTCAGACAAAGAAAGACTGAAATCACTCCAGTTTGCTTTGCTCTCTTTTGTCCACCGTCTCTACATTGTCAGACCAGTCAATGGAGGTCTTTAGTTCTGCTGATGTTAAGCGGCAGCTTCTTCTTAAACCATTTAGCAGCACTCTCTGTCACCTGGGAAAGTGCTGCATGGGCAGTTTGAGAAGTTTTGTGCTCCTCCTCAATGCTACGACAGACAAACTCTGTTAGGGTTATGACCCTGTTGAGTTTTAAGGTCACAACAGTGAAAAAAGTAGACTAAAAAGCGACAGTGGACTGTTTTGTCCTCCTGCTCCGCAACAGTGTCTTGAACGAGATTATGAAAACACTGCATGTACATTTAAAAATATATATAGATAAAAAGAGTGTTGAGACATCTTTAAATAGTAATAAAGACTCTACATGCCCAGATGAACCAATGGACCAAAGCTTCACAGCTTCTGTTAATTTCTCCAGCAGTCCAAAAAAATAAACCATTTCATAGCAACTGCATTTTCCTAATCATTATTACTATTACTAAGATCATCATGGGGTTTGATCGTGAGTATTGCAGGATGCCTTTGTCTGCAAAAATGCCTTAGAAAATAATAATAATAATAATATTTCTCATAAAACTTTTTATCTTCCAAGAGAACTCCAGACTATGATTTATTTCATCTTTATCTTTAATTATTTTGTCGACTCCATTATCAATCTTTGATTAGTAAACATTCTAAGATTAATTCACCAATACTCCTATTCATTTGCCTATTATATACAGTCTTGAGGTTTAGGACAGTGCAGTCTTGACAGCCTCAGCAGAGCTGACAGTGAAGGAAAAGTAAAGAGGATTGTGGAGTGCAATTAAGGGAGGGTCTGTCAGTGTGATCTACTTTCTTTCTCCAACAGCCGACTTTCTCAGGAAGAATTGCCAACTGGATGATGTGGCAAATCCACTCTGGTCTTTTGTTTTATCATTTTGAATGGATGCTTACACAAGTTCCTTAGCTGGTCAGTGAGTACACGCTTGTTCTGGGGTTGTACAATCACCGCAAAAAACATTATTAGGATTATTCTGCTCACACACAGAAAACATAATGAAACACTGATACACACAACTGTAGAAAACTACCTGTCTGACTACATAATCACACTTTGCCCAAAGAAAATTCACCCTCACATAACACAATACAGCATATGTACACAGATACCTTTTAAATTCCCATCAGATCATAAAAACTCACAACTAAGAATGGAGAGTTTACTCAAAATCGGAAGAGTAATTATATGATTACACACAGAGCACAAGCTTCTTTGACAGTGTGTGCTTTCACATACGCAGCCTCAATTTTTCTTGGATGGACTGTATTTATGGATAGACCCATTTGCGTCTCTGTGATTTCAGATGCTGTTACCCAGAATGCTTAAACCTTCATGCTAGTGGAACAAGATTGCCACTTTTATGGGAACATCTTGTGCTGGAATAAATCCTCACCTAAGAATGTGCGCTGGGGGGTCAAGGGGTGCAGTGCATGTGAAAGAAGCTTTCAGTGAGAGGAGCAATTCAGCCATGCTCCTCACCACATACATTTCCTTTAAAACACAATCACTTGGTTGCACCATATTTTAGACAGTTCACCTAGCTCATTACTAGTGGGGATTATTGTGATTGCCACAGTTTGTCCAATTAAATCAAATGTCATAATGCTAATAATAATAACATTAAAAAATGACAAGCAGCTGATTAATAAATACAATGTCAGACAGATTTATGTGTGCTTTTTTATGGTTTGTTAAATCAGAAGAGACCAACACTAACACCTGAAACCAAATAGAGTTCGGTTTATTTGCAGAAATATTTTACTTTTTACACGGGTAAAAAAACTGAGTGATTAATTTTTCTTGTTGATATTTATTAGTCTCAAAATAAATACGATTTAAAAAAATGTTGGGTTCAAACAGTGGAGGGTTTCACTGTGCCACATCCTGAGGTAACCAAGCATCCAAAGGTCGGTTCACAGCTCAGTTAATAGAGAAGTATTTGTTTTAATTTAAGTAGTTTTGATAAAACAGTAATATCTCTCAGATTTATATCGAACTTTATCTTTCCAGTAGGGAAACTAATTTGAAAATGCTTCAAATTTTTAAGTTTTCATTTATACTTTATAACAACCAGCCCCTCATACCTGGATTAACAACTGAATGCCCTGTCCTGTCCTTGTTCATTTTCTTCCTTTTTCATATTATTGAATCCTTTCATATGGAACAAAAGGTAGTTCTTTTCTTAACAGCTCTCCCCCGTTATTACTCAACATTACAGTCGCAAGTTACTGAATGAGGCACGTTGGGAATTAACAGAAAAACTGCATAAAAAACATTCAATATATGGAGAAATCCTTTCGAATTCATTTGACCCTGAAAGTGTTGACACTATCAGGGTCAACACTTTCATTAAATGTAACTGTGGTTCCCATTGTGAGCTAAGTTGTTTACAACGTAAACACATTATTCAGTCACTAAGGAGAAGGACAGTAGCCTGATATACTTTAAAGTCTACACACAGTCTATGGTTCTCAGCCGAACAGACAAAACACTTAAAAAGTTATAATTTCAATACCTGCATGTGCACCATAGCATTAGCCATGTCAATCGATCCCTGTGTTGTACAGAGGAGTCACACAGGGACCAGTTTGTGTATTTCTTACTCTTCTGTTTGTCATCAAAGCAAAATGCTGCTTTGAAAGAAAGACACAGTGTGTTGTATTTGTTTCTGAAGTGTATTTCTTACTTCTGTGATTAAAAAATTTGTTCAACAGACATGAAAAGGTGTCAAAGTTTCATTTGTTTGGGTCTAACAATTTCTTTGGAAACTCTCTGTTTTGGGCAAATCTTATTGCCAAATCTTTGTCATTACTTCTTTGTTCAAGTGTACACAGCATGACATCATAGGGAAAGAACAAAAAACAAATGCACACATACACAAACTGCACGGAGACGTATGCACACACAATCCAACACAGAAATCTAAAGCATATTCCCTTCTACAATGTCAACTTAAACTAAGATCATTTTGAAAGTCAAATGACATGTTAGTGTGTTTCTGTCAGTATTGAATTTCTTTTCACATGTTTTTTTTGTGTGTGACTTTGTTCTGGAGAGACTTTGACAGACACAGGCAGGAGTTTCTGTCTCTTTAAACCAAAGTTAAATTACACTATAAATTGTGAAGAATGAGATTTTACCTCTGATGAACCAATCAGACTCTCATACCAAGTCTATCCCTTCAAAGGTTGTCACACTTAGATGAGATACTCACCTTCCACGACATTTAAACAGGCAAGATAAATGATAGTCTTCATTGTTTTAGCTCATTTGTTGACTTTTCCTAATGTATTTGGTGATTCTTATTTTATTTGATGATTTGCTAACACACTTGGCAGCAAAAGGCAATCTTTCTTAATCCTACTTATTCCCTACAAGTGTCTGTATGCTTTTGTCTTGTGTCACCAGTTAAGGCCCTTATCTTAACCACAATCATCTCAACCCCACAATATTAATTAAAAAGGAATTTGGTCTTTAATTTCAGATTTGAATCTTATTTCTGTATTTGTTTTTTATTCTATTATTTTTCTTTTATCAATTATTATTGTTCCGACAAATTTTTAAAGCATTGAATGCAACATCAGTTTATCCAAACAAGGAATATGCTGCAAAAATGTTAATATCTCACTTTAGTTCACATACAAGAATTTATACCCTAAGAACCAATTTGTGTAATCATTGTTACTTGAATGTGAAATTTCTGATGCATATTCAGACACCGTCCACATATTCCACACTGAAATGAGTGATTAATTAGAGATAATGAAAGATCTGTGCGGTATAATAAGCTGCCAGTTGAATGCTAATTCAGGAAAATAATTGCTCGCGCGAATATCAAATACGCAATATTAATCTCTGTATTCACACAGCATCATTTTATGAAAGGTAAAACATGAATAAATATGCAACAAGGAAAATTAATGATATGAAGTAGTATTGGACGACGATTTTGACATGCTATTTAAGAAAGGTCCGGTTTGGAATTCGCAACACACTGACCACAATCAAGTGCAAAAGAAGGAACCACAGCTAAAAGGTGAAATCATACACAGAGGGAGAGTCTGTATTTTCAGGGAATGGTCCTCTGCCCTGGTTCCAATCCAAAGTCCTGATACAGCAACAGACAAGGTGACACACTTCACTTATTTAAGTTTGTGCGTGTGTGTGTGTGTGTGTGTGTGTGTGTGTGTGTGTGTGTGTGTGTGTGTGTGTGTTCAGGAAAGAAGTCATACATGATGCTGACGTACTCACACAACCTGCATTTGTGTGCATTGTGGCAGTCTTGGTCTACAAACACCTTTCTACAATCACAAGCTCAGCAGTGTCCAAGTGAGTTGAGAAACAGAGAAAATGTGCATTCCGGCTTCCAGCACAGAGGCAGTTGATGCAAAAATATGACAACACGAAGTCTGGAATTTCTGCGAGAAAACAGGCCCTGAAGAGGAATTCAGCAAAACAAACAAGTTTTTTTTCCCCCAAGATTCATCTCCTCAATGAATTGAAACGCAATGGTTGAAGCCTTTTCTTCCACGCAGTCCCCAGTGGCTTTTTTTCTTCAGAACAATTAAGAATTGCCCCTTTAGCCATTAGCCTCACATCAGCTATGTGAAGCAGGCCAATCATCGCAAACGAGTCGTAATAGAATAATTGCGGCAAACAGAATCCTGCTGGGGAAAGAGAAGCCCAAATAACTGGTGTGCAATTTACATCAAACACCAAGATGTGTCTGGTCCTAGTCTCCCTGGATACAGCCTGGATGCTCTGTGCAGGGCTTGGCTGGGCTGAGTGGTGGCATCCCAGGGTACTGGTGGAGAGTGACTGGAGCCCCACGTAACCATGCCTCTCCCTCCTTCTGTGTTTCTCTCTCCTCTCCATCCCACCCAGCGCTCTGCTGCCTTCATCCAACTGACTCATGAGGAAATTCTCCACAAGAGGAAAAAAGCTGCCAGCTCCGATGACAAGGGGGGGTGGAAAAAATCTCAAAAGCTGGCATCAAAGACGAGAGAAAGAGGGCAGAACCAAAGCTCTCGCAAAAAGCCAAAAAGGAAAGTCAGAAATCGTTGTCGCTCCGCCCAGCTGAAATCTTCCGGCTTTGTTTTTTGTCTCTCATTTTATTTAGTTTCGCAGTTGTTTTAGAGAATTAGCATCTGCTACTGAGCCTTTGTAGATTTTTTTCCATACCACTCATCCCCTCCCCTCCCTGTGCTTGCCTCCTTATTCCTCATCAGTCTGCCAGACAAGTTTTTCCCACCCAGTCATAGTACCCAGCCAGCAACCTCTATTGTGGGTGTGCTTGTTTAGTGTGGGTCTGGTCTGAGAGTAAGGTGCATGTCGTGCCAGCTTGGATAGGAGGAGAGAGGAGGAGGGAAAAAAAAAACTCTTTGTAAGTTATGGGAACACTATGAGACAGACACAGGCGCTCATAAATTATACGATTCATTTGCATATTCCTGGCATAAGACATTATGCAAATACAGATACATTTGCATAATGGATTCCTCTTGTTGCCTCAATTGCCCAGTTGCTGGTTTTTATTTAATAAAGCCACACAAAAAAAAACAAGAAAAAAAATCATGTTTGAGCCTCATGAAGCACTTTGCCACTGCTCTTATGACACACCACTTCCAAAAACGAGGAAGAACATTTCTGCGCTTGGATCATCTTTACTTGCACTGCCAAAAAACTGTCCAACATAAAATGTACACATGGCATATACTGAGACGAGAAAGAGAGCGAGATTATGTAAGAATTTATATAGCAATCGCACCAAGTATGTTGTCGTATTCATACATTTCTCTCTTAATTAGTAAATTCTGCCTCGACTATTAGAGCAGGCTGCTGCACTGCTAATTAAGAGCAGCGGGCATGCCCTCCTCTGAGGGAGGGGGGGTTTATTAAATAATTAAACTATTTCTGTCTCCCGCTTTTAACCTTATCAGATCCGTACCAAAAGACCAGAATAACAGCTACAAAAGAGGAAAAGCAGATGTGGCCACGGTAATGATTTAATGAATCATTACGAATATGAATACGTGCTACTGACCAAACCACTAATGACAAAAGACAGAAAAGATATGAACAGAGCTTTAACAAAAATGTCAGAAGACGCAGTCATTTGTTTACGACCCGTACACTTTTTATCCTTTTCCCACAAAAATAACGGATGATTAAAAAGCAGCTTAAAATAATAAGTGATTGTGATATAATTAATGACAATTACAGACAGCGAAAGAGCGATGAGTGGGTAGAACTGGAAGAGAGGTTGATGAAATGTAGAAAGAAAAAAAGGTGACAGCGGGACAAAATTGTGTTGTGGTATCAGTCAGCGGAACATTAACTTACACTCATGCACATACAGACAAAGCTCATTCTGGTTTTGTTGCACCAAACTAGAGCTACTGATCGTGGGTCGAAGCTCCCTTTTTCACCATCCATGACAAGTGCGGAGGAAGGGCAAAACAGAGGTATAGCTAGTGCCAGCCACTGAGGTAACGCGGCAGGGTGCGAAACAACTCGCCGGCTTACGAGAGCAATCAGAAGAAGTCATCTTTTTAAAAATCAATTAACCGAAATGTTAATTAATGTCAGCCCATTGAAGAAAAGAGGGCAATGGAAGGTGGGTGTTTGGGCATGTGGAAAGCTAGTGAGAGGAGGAGGGTGGGTAAGAGAGGGACTTGGAGAGAAAGGGGATGGGCAAATAAGGGAAACAAGGAGCGAATACGGTTGATGGCAGAGAGAAGTTGGCACAGTGCCATCCATTCAGTGGTAGCACCAAGGCGCACTTCTGTTCGCTCTCAAGGGTAGGTGGTTTGATGTAGCCTGGGACACAGAAGGGTCCTGCCATCATTTTGCTAGCATTGCGTGCTTTGAGATGTTTTTTTACTTTTTTTCTCCTTTTTTGTGGATGTTTGACTATTTTAGAAATATTGGGATGGAAGATACTGGTCTTTAGGCACACATTCATCCTTAACATCAGAACCGCCTTTGGAGGACGAGTAAACATCTGCTGACTAAGACTTCAAGATGTGACCTACGACTGAATGAATTTTGGAAGCTGCCATTCAGATGGATTCATTTTGCTGCATGGCACCGCGATGTTGGAACAGGGGTGGACATCCAGCTAAACTGTGTATCACAGAAGATGTGAGACAGGAAGTGAACCAACAGCGATGGGTGCACAGGAGCAGGAAATGGACAGAGTGTCACATGGGATTAATGACGGAGATGGAAATTCTAAAAACAGAAACAATAGAAAAATTGGGGCTGTTTTGTTGTTCTCGTTTTAACTGGGGGGGTGTGGCGGTGGCACAAAAGGAAGCTCCTCCTACTCGTTCCTTCCTGCCCACTCTCTCTCTCTCTCTCGCTCTCTCTCTCTGAGGCACAACTCTCTGTGCCAGCAGCCAGCCAGCCATCTGGGCAGGAGACGCCATGCCAACTCATCTGTTACCAGTAAAGGATGCACCCTTGGATGATGACAATCACCATTTCAATCTCACAGTTGGCATTTATGGACTTGGGTGAAACTCATTGGTTTGGAGGATGCCCAAGGAGCAATAATTTGACACTTGCGGGTCTCAAGAGCTGTGCCAGCGGGACGGTGATGGCATATGGCACGAAAACGGGCGAAGGACAAGGGAGATATACCACAATTAAGCCAAATCGACACAATTGGATACCCGTCGTATATCGGTTGGCAAAAAAAGGAGAAGAGAACAAACAGAGACATCGCAGCGCCTGATATGACTAATTAGGGAAAGATGTACTTCGTTAATTAGGGTGCCACCCTGAGTCACAAGAATCAACAAAAGAATCCATAAAGGGGATAAAACAACAAAAACAAGATGAAGCAAGACAAAGGCGGCAAACTGTTCAGCTATTAGTAGAGGGTGTGAAGCGAGTGCCTCTTTTTTGTGCCAACTCCCTTCCCCGTTAACCCCACATTATCACAAGGGTAAACTGCTATTTGTTATTGCACTGGCTGGCAGCCACATTGAACATCTAACCATAGGCATTGCTGCAGCAGACGCTGCCCATCTGCCAATTGCTAGCATGCCTGCCTTCATTGGGGGGGGGGGGGGGCGCCTGGACCTGAGGGACTGTGCCTGAAGCTCAATAGCAGCTGTTTACAGTGTCAGAGAAGAGAGAGAAAAAAATGCAAACATGAGAATGCATACTAATGGACTGCAAAAAAATAATTATAATCAGAGGACAGACAGGAATCGATTAATTTTCGAGAGCATATCCAAATTAATCACACATCCTGTTTTCCTCTTAGACATTTTTTTTCTTTGACAGTCAAAACTTAAAAAGTCATGTAAAGATAGATAGATTCATCCATATTCACTGCAATCACCATGTACTTGAATTCCTATAGGCTCAATATAGTATCAAGTCGCATAAGATCTACGTGAGAGAGGTGACACGGACTCAACAGGAACTGGAATGGGCACAGAAGGCACAGGAAGAAGGAGGCAACCTGAGTTCAAGAGACACAGGGGGAGGTGCTGGCCTGCCTGCAACCAAACTGGGGG
The DNA here is from genome assembly GCF_022379125.1 of Scophthalmus maximus. Lineage (NCBI taxonomy): Eukaryota > Metazoa > Chordata > Actinopteri > Pleuronectiformes > Scophthalmidae > Scophthalmus > Scophthalmus maximus. The sequence continues at coordinate 12,629,320 of NC_061518.1, forward strand.
TAGTGAGGCCGTGGGAACTCATTACATCTTCCACACCCACACCCCACATCTCCACCACTTTTTTTGCCCCCTTCTTGCCAACCATCCTAAAGAAGTGAACAAACTCCACCCTTTCAGGATCTCCCCTCCTGCTCTAAACTATCATAAACAGATGCAACACAGACTTACCAACTGGTGTGAGTTGCGGTTCGGTGTACACTCTGGGTCGGGAGGAACATTTCTGTGGTTCCCGCGAGGTGCGCTGGCATCGGGCACGGAGCCAAGGACGGGCATCGCTGCAAAGCCGCACAACGGAGGCTTTCGTCGAGTTCGTTTTCTTTGTTAATACGCTGTCGGAATTAAAACAGTAATTAGCAACGCAAGGATATTCATCCCCTGGCAGCCAACAATTACTGTCTTCATTTTTTTCCCTGCTTTTCTTTGGACAAGAGGCATGGTTGTGCAATATGAATAATTAAGGAAGTCATCCAAAGGGAGGGATTATAACATCTTTGTGCTTGCTACCCAACCTGGGCACTACCAAGATGTCCGTATGTGGTTGTGCCACCAGTGAGGAAGGATCGCGTGAAAGATGGCATCTTTTTGGGCACCTCAAATGCGATAATTGAGATCGCAACAAATACGATTAACAATTTAATTTGTAATGTTGCCATATTTTTTTTTTCCCGATATTCATCAAGGGGGAACGTGGATATTCTAATCGTTCGGACCTAATGAACTTTGGATAATCACCCTTTTATTCAATTCCATAGGGGATGTTAATTGTGCAGCGTCTTCATTACACAAATGGATTACAAAAAAAAAAGGGCTTGCACGAGAGAGCAGAATGGATTGGGGGGTGGAGTGTGTGTGTGTGTGTGTGTGTGTTAGTGAGAGTGTGTGTGAGAGAGAAAGAGAGAGAGCGAGAGAGAGAGAGAGGGCAAGCAAGAACGGGGATATTTTTCTTCCTTCGTTACATGCCAGCAGTCAAATAATGCCACAGTACTCACAAACAAGCAGTGAAAATCTCCTGCATTGCCAGTGATGTTCAAGTGCTCCTTCTTGGAAAACCTGGTCTCATTGCTCTCTGCCTGCTCTCTAGACCAGCAACTCTCACATATGAAGACATCTGCCTTTCCTGGTTCTGGATCTTACAAAACTGGAGCTGGAGGAAACCTTCCTGGAATCTAATTTCTCTCAAATTGGATATTATTTGTTTCATTCAAATGATTAGTACATTAGCAGAATTGATCTTTATTAGAGTGGTGTTGTTGGCGCCTAGCCGAAGCGGAATGCAGAGGAGACAACAGACACTGTGGCGGGCACTGGCTAATGTCCTCTGTGCTTAATCATCCTCCAGCAGAATGGTTTTATGCATATTTCATTTGCATATCATTAAATCGCTAAGGCATACGAGCAAATGGCAGCGGAGAGCGAGGGAGTGGAAACAGAAAAGCATAAAATATCAAGAAAAAAAGCGACTCATTATGCGATGACAATCTTCAAAGATGTGTGCCGGATTTCTGGCAAGCTGCCAATTCGTTTAATTCAACATTAATTAAAAAAAGTCAGTGCGCTCAACCTTCCCGACACAGATTAATTGAGAATCTCACATACTGTGAATGTCTGTTCATGTAGAACTAGTGGATGTTTGTGGATTAGTGAATTAAACATTTATTTGATTGTTATTGCGTTTTGAGACTTCATGAAATATTTGCATGTGAATACAAAAAAATTGGAAAATCCGCCATTCATTCCTGTGCGAGTTAACGTGAGTTTAAAATGTTATATGTACGAGGGCAGAGCAATGCAGGTGACTGTTGTCAGGAGGTTGCTTAGTGCAAGCTAAGTGACTAAAGACCGTTTTACTTGATGGGAATAAAAAGACTCTGTATTTCCCATGATTTTCTGATAGAAAGCCACAAATTGTATTCCTTACATAAACATACCCTAAAAAAACAGAAAACAAACCCAACCCAACCCTGATTCTTGCTTCAGAAACAGGCCGATTATGTTTAAATTATTTAATGCTAGATTATTCCCCCCCTAGACACACGTGAAGGACATATTGTGAGATTCAACATGTTGCACATTTTATGAACTTAACAGCATTAAGGAGGATGTAGATACGCTCTGTGACCCACTATAGCACTTTAGATAATTCTAAAAGAATGTTCTGCCTCATTTTACATCAATATAATCTTAACTGAAAACAGTATTGAAGGAGATGGTAAAAATTCTCTTTCTTACAGAATCACTTGCTAAAGAAGACTTGGATTACTGTGAATTTAAAATTAAAATAAAAAATTGAAGTTCTCAACAAAACAATATCCTGGTGAAATATTACATTAACGTCTGGGAAAACAACAACTTTGGCGGTAAAATTTTACTCCACTGAGACCTGAGTATCTAATTGTGGATCCTCCTTTTTTTCAGACATCCTTGGTTAATTCTTCCCCTATGAAAGGCAAATCCCCCCCAAGCCAGAATATTCAAATGAAGTGCACTTCACGCCTCACACAATTAGCCATGTTTAGTAATTTGAGAGAGGTGTGCCGCAGGGGCGAGGAGGCGGGGCGGTACAGATGGGGAGCAGGCTGGCAGGGGAAGCCTAGTGATGTGGGTGGGTATGAGCCTGGCGCTCTGTAACCATGGCACATGCAGATGTCGCTGTAGTTCTTCCAAAAGCTTCAACAAACTGAGTGGGAGGGAGGTAATGAGGAACTCGTTTGGTATTGCACACCTCCACCAGAGTGTTGATGTACAAGACTGGCCGAGTGTGGGAAAGAGCCTGGCGGACTCTGCCAGAGGAGATCGGGGTTATCCACATTCCACATGAGGGAATGTGGATGGAAATAACCATGGTGAAGCACAGGAAAAGGTTAAGCGACACCAGTGAGGTGTCTGTGTATTACTGAGCCGGTAATATGATGTAGACATTATGCAGAGTGCTGATATTAATATGCATGCGGGCCCTCTTTATTACGCAGCTCAGCGTGAGTTAATATTGCAACTGTCTGAGTACCGTCTCCCTCTGAACAAACACTGCATTTATTTCCTCACCCTCCTATCAAAATGTTTAATTATCAATCATATCCACAGAGGTCAATTTGAAAAGGTAACAGAATTGCCTGGGAGAAAAAACCTGACAACGGTAACTATGCCGATAGAACGATGCTTTCCATGAGTTATACTATACTATAGTCACCATGAGGAATACTTTTACACAAAGCATCGTCAAAAAATATACTACATAGTATAAATGTCTTTTTTCTCTATCTGATTCTATATGTAACTCAAGTTAAATCATGGACTTTCAAACCAAAGACATAATATACAGTCTCTTTATGGTTGTGTTAAACAATGAATATAAATATTCAAGATTTTTCTTTTGAATCATTTTATACACAGTGACCGTTTCTAAGACCGTTTCTCCTTAAGATCGAAAACTAAGGTCTTGACTAAAAATTTAAATAATGATAATCTGTATAAACGAAACTACTGCTGGTCTTTCAGACCTAAAGCAGTTAGATTACATTTGTTTCAAACAGTGAGGTAGATAAAACAAGCTTACTTAATGCATACAGAACAATATATTCTGAGAATACAGTTGCAGGAGTAGATTATTAGTCCACAAAATTAATTTACAAATATCCTCCAACAAAATAAACATGCCGCCTTGACAAAGCACACATTTAGGCAACCTGATTGTTCACAATTAAGTTTTTCTTTGGAAGTCAGCTGTGTACCACGCTGGGTCAATGCAACCTCACCTAAGCATTTAAACACCGATGGCGCCTCACCTTTTGACTCATCACACAGAAACTGAGCTGGTGGGAATAAACCACTCCTGCAGCGAAATCCATGCACAAATCTGCAGGGACCATCTCTGCCAAGCTGAGAACCAGCTCTATCTCTTTAACCACCGTCTTGTCTGGGGTCTGCAGATTAATTGGTTCCTGGTAATTCTATCTGATTAGTATTAATATGCAGCGACCGAGGTGACCCACTGTATCTTGTCGGCGCTTCATAAACTGGTGTGAAGGTCAATTGTCAATCAAGCTACACAATATGATAATCAGTCAGCATGAAGATGCCATTAATAATAGCAGCAATGGCTAAAGAAAGAACTCTCATAACTACAAGCCTCAAGGGATGAATGCTTATAGGATGGGAGCAGAGGGGAAACGGATGGGGAGACCACTTAGACGAAAGCTGTTTTCAGACATCAACTACAGAAAATGTCCATAAAATAGGGTCAGAGTCAGACACATTACAACAGCAGGAACATTTCTGGAACGTTCTGTTGTGTCTGGGTAGAGCATGCAGGAGGGAGGACATTAGGGAAAGCAGTGATTTTGTTTACAGTCATCAATAAGTCGACTCGCTCGCCGTGAATCTTATGGAGATCTTCCTGCTGCGTTCTGACATGGGCGCACACTGACATTCACATTCCGAACTTCAGTGCATGTCTGAGAGCAGCAATAGAGTGGATTTGTGGTGCTGCAAACACATTATAGCCAAAAACAATATATAACTAACAATAAGATATTTAGTTTGCCCCTTTAATAACATTACATTTAACAAGAAGCAGAAAACCCCTTTTTTCAGTCAAACTACAAGAATAAAATGACCTTGTACTTGAAGAATGTGTCCAGAAGGAAGCTGAGTGTGAACTCACTCTAACAGAGCAGTCCTTAAAGTATACTATGGCTGTCAGAGAGATAAAGATGTACCATTAGAGTGTGACCATTCTGCCTGGTCCACTGAGAAGCTGCTGCCTGTTTGCCTGTTTCAGTGCGGGTAGAATTGACTGCCCATGAAAAGCCCACTGTATTCTGAATAGAGCAGACCATCCTATGGGATACAGTCACTAAATGCCCCTCCTGAGTCCTGCATGCTCAGTGAGATTCGTATGTGTGTATGTGAATGTTGGCATGTGTACAATTTACTATCTGTGCAATAGAAAGAGACAAAAGATATGAGAGGCCTGCCATGGTCCCTGCCCGGGTCAGAGTTTAACAAGGTAGGAAGGGAAAGGAAGTGAGGGAGGAGGGAAGTGCAGGAGAAGAGACAGAGCGAAAGAAAGTGTGTCTGTGCTATGTCCCACAGGGGCTGAACTGGGCAGCTGGCAAGGGAGCCATTACATGCGTGTCTATGACAGCTCACACTCTCATTACGCCAGCAGACAGTTAACACCACCACTCTTACACCCCATCTTTCTAATGCATCTCACACCACACACTTAATAGTTTTCAGATGCTACTTTGATATAAAATGCATAGAAGGAGCGACTTACAAAGCATGCTACTTTACATTTTAGCCCTGTAGAACCACCAACTCATTCCTGGACCACAGCTGGCATCCTCAGTGAAGTCAAGCAATGGCATCTTTTGCTGGAAAATAAGGTTTTTACCTCAAATTTTATATGAAGGAAGAAAAAGGATCAAGAGTAAAGATAGAGTTTGTTGTACATTTTGCCACATAAATGACATATTATAAAGACAGAGAAGGGTACTCCAGAATCAGAACAACCAAGTGCTGTTTATATTTTTGCAAAAGTATGTAACTAAAGGAAGAGATAGAGCATCTTTGAATGAATCCCATTTGCAGTGTCCATTCACTAAGCTGCTGTAAAATAAGATGATGTGAGCAAATGTTGACTACCAGGCAAAAGGGAGGACTTTGCAAAGGAGACACAAAAGGAAAACCAAGTCATGTTGTGCAAATGACATGTATAAAACAAGACACTGTTGACCACATGCAGAGGATAGCAGGAGGTAGAGTGCATGAGATTGCATGTGGGAATGATCATGATCCATGTTTGGCTGACCACCATGTGTACATTGGGCGTGTGCCTGTATCGACAATGATAAAAGCAAAACATTGCACTTTTGGCCATAAAACTGCCTTTTTTAATGTGCATGCACAGTGAAGTTTATTTAGTTTGGAGAGAAACTGCATCCTGGAGTGCACCTTGTCATTAGTGGCCTCCCCCTGTACCACCTACCTACCACTTTAACACCAATTTACTCCTATCCCATTAATCTAGCTGTAATCTTTTTTTTTCTTATTTATTTTGATTTATGTTGATTCCTACTTTGCTCACCTCCATTACTCCCCTGCATCTTTGAGAGCATCATCCTGATGCACTGTGGCTGCGAAGATGGTCTCCCAGTGCTGAGCATGTCAGAAAGATACCTGCAACTGGATGTTCTCTGTCCCATATGCCATACTGATCTAATAATACTTAAGTACGGCTGAAAAACTATGAACCTGCGACACTGAGAGCCTCTAGAAATTACATGTTACTCACAATTTACAGTACTGTCAGGAGACAACCTGTATGGTTGAAATCTCCCCTGTCCCACCCACTCAAAATGAGCTGAGCTGTGAATGTGATGAGGAAAAAGGCAAGAAGCACTGAAGAATAGAGCTAGGCAAGCACACATGAACATGACCTCTGCTGGCTGTAAAAGAAAAAAAAACTGCTGCCGCCACACTTTACTGGTAAAGGGCAATGACAGACTTAATTGGACTGAAAAAGACATTTCTTTTACAGTTATGAGAACTGCTCAAAAGAAGGAGCCAACTTAGACAATAGGCCTTTGTCAAGCAAGAAGACACATATCTATATGTGTAAGTACTGCGGGCATCAGTCAACTCACTAATACAAAATCTTGGTGTAAATGAAGCAAATATTATCTGCAGGGAGTCGTCAGCGGTCTGTTTTATATCTTTCAAAATAGTTGTTCACAGTCTGCTGCCTGTTGTGTGAGTAGACTATGTGTTTGCATGGTTCTATTTTATGGTCTTACAGTTGTTTATTGATTATATCAACAGGTAAAGTATTTTTTTTAACCAGTCAACACAAGGATTGCAAGTGTTGTTGAATTGGCATCTTAGATCTGTTCATTATAGTCACTATGTAGCTGGTCAGAGAGGTTTATTGAGCTTCAATGTCTGTTCCTCACATACGTCCAGTCTCACATACGGTTCCAAAGGGAGGATGGAGGGAACGGAAATATTGTAGATGAAGGCCTTGTTTGAAAATGACTGGTAAAATGGGCTTGTAATAAGGACCTTGAGAACCCTTTTCATTTTCCCCCAAAAGCCAAAGATATTAAGCAGTGTTTTCAGTGCAAATCTGGAGAACTACCTAAACCATGGCCAAAAACAGAAGCTTGTCCTTTAGAGCTAACAGCCTTTTATGCCTTTTACGTCTCAGAACTTTTTATAGATTTGCCTCCGTCTTGTGTCGACTCAGAGGGAGAGGTTCATTAAGATGAAATGCCTATTTCACCTTATATTTCTCAATGTGGTGGACAGGAGTATTAGCCAATCTCTGCAGGAACTAAAAAGCTAGACTTGCTTTGGATGTTGGCTTCATTACAGCAATATCTCGCCTGCCAACCATCACACAAGTCACTGTGAAGATGGTGTGCAAGATCAGACAGAGCAGAGAAAATGTGTTGGGGTGGGTTATGAATACGGAACAAGAAGAAAAGGGGGACAGTGATGATGGGTAGTAATGGTGAGCTTAGGTTGCAGCGCGTCAGTGTAAATACATTTCGTATCACTGAGCTCAATACGATTTTGAATTTCATTCCAATGATCATGTCAGCCAACATTTTGCTATCATATTCGCAAGCTGTCGCTTCTGTGTGTGCACCAAAAAAATAATCCAGTTTGTGTGCATTGTGTGCAGTTTGTAAACATCACTCATCGACAGCTTAAGAAACGTGTTAGCGGCGGACACAACGAACCAGGGGTTTTGGCTCCATGGTTAGCGCGTCGGTCTCCCATACTTGGGGCTGCGGGTTTGAGCCCGGACCAGTGCAGTCAAAAAATCAATCACTGACGGAAGAAGACTGACAGGTCAAATTACTCTGAGGTTGAAAATGAAGGAATTTGTGTGTGATTCATTTTTTAAATGTATCAAATATTTATACTTGAAAATATATATATTTATATGATTAGACTTAACAGCAATATGCTAAAAGTTTAAGTTGGCAAGGCCAAGTTCTTGGATATACTTTAGTAAGTATTGCTTACAAAGTTATTTCAGCAGGAGGAGTAAAAGTGAAATCATAGTTGGCTAATGGTTTTCCAACTGTGACAACACCTGTGTTGTGGTAGAGACACTTTTAAGGGTGAAGTTAAATATAAATTTCTTGAAAAAACAGACTCTCCCAAGGGCACTAGAGGAGAGAATTACAAATGGTGGCACATAAGAACGATGAAGACTGGGACATCAGAGACATATGCACCAGTATCTACTGTAATTGAAGATGTGGTGAGGAAAGAATGAGAGAAATTAATGGGGAAATACAAGCAACAGAGATAGGAAAGAGTAAATAGATACATCTAAACACTCTGCGGTAGATGTCTACTAGTAGGAGAGAAACAGAAGTGACAGGAAACACTAATGTACCCAGAAAAAATGAGGTTTCTTTAAATGAGCATTTGTGTTGCAGCAACTGACCACAAATAATATCAACCCCATGATAATATATATATATGTAATTGCTATAACTACTGTCTAGTTTTCCTCATTGAAATGTTAGTCTAATTTTTGTCATATATTTTTAATTGTAATATCTGAGCCTTTTGAGTATCATGATGCTGAGATGGTGTCTCTCCCAAGGTTACCATGTCACTCTGCTCTGAGAAAAAAAACCTTCAAAATTTACTTCATTGGTAAAAAATTTTTTTATATATTTTGCAGCCTGCAGATCTTTTGTCTGCATGAATTCTCACTTGTTCCTAAATGTAAAGATGAAATGTTAAATAACTAAATAAGCAAACAAAACCAAAATCTTGCTCTATTTTTAAGTGGTCCTGAAGTCAGTTCATCTTGAACTGCTCTCATGATTTAAAGCTACCGAACAGTAAGTACAATTTTCCCCATGTAGTAAACAATACGATAAGTTGATTCTGTTGCAGCTCTCACATGTCCTCTCAAGCTGCATTATGCAGAACAACAGTGTATTTCATCACTTGTAGGTTATTTTTCTAGTAACCAAAATAACGATAACATTTCTTGTTGTTCAATTGATGCAACATATTAATATATAGAAGTAAAAAGCAAACATGAATGTTGCCAATATACATCAATATGCTTTTCTCACAGAGAAACATGTATTTAACCCCAGTAGGGTTACTGGCCGATCTAAATAGAACAGAAATTAAAAGATTTGCGAGTTAAACTTAATAAAAAAAAATAGCAGCCTTACACAATAATTTAAGGGAGTTGATTATGCTGATGATCGCATCTAATGAATATGTAACTGATCATTAGTGGCATTCATCAAGATAGAACAATCAATTTAGTTTTTGCAGTTGATAGGGTTTGCTGAAACCAGCTTGGAACACATGTATGAGCAAACTTTACGGAGAAAAAGGTTTGAGTTTAAGGATTAGAAAATGAAAGGCCCTCGTGTTTTAGCAAACTTGGCCGCAGTATACACATTACAGTACTAAGAAGGGTTAGTGAACTCACTGCTCATATCTTTATCCACACATGAAACAATAAATAAACAAACAAGCCAGTGCTAAAACAATCAAACAAAAAACAGACTTCATTAGACATTATGACATTGTGAATATGGTCTAAATCAATGTCTGGCAAGGAAAGACCATGGGGAGGAACTAGATGATTTGTTACAAGCACACAAGATTCATTATTACATGGCACATTACATCATTCAACAGGTTCCCCTACAAATATTAAAGCGAAACAAGGGCCTTTGATACAGAACTGTTTTTTACACCCTCCCTACAACACCCAAGACTAAATTAGATTTTCCCAGCACTGTCTCGTAATTTGAAGCATCCATCATTTATTATTAAAGAAAGGAAATAAAGGGAAGTACTGCCTTCAGCAGCATCAGGAAGCCATGTGCTAAAGCGCAACCAACAACTTTGTGCTTTTCCACACCCTTAACCTTTCAAAACACCTAACTTCTTATACTCTCTCTCTCTCTCTCTCTCTCTCTCTCTGGATTTCAGGTTCCACTCTCTGATGAAAGACATACAAGAGTTTTTAAACCAGTGTTGTTTCACCATGGCTGTGTGTTCAGTGAAGGAGGGAGAGCTCATCTTTCACTCTGTTTTTATGACCTGATTTATTCTGTCTTTTCAGTTATTTTTTTGTTTTGTGTTGTTGTTGTTGTGTGTGTTTTTTCTTTTCATTTGTAGAGGACCGTGATGTTCTCTGGTAAATCTTGATAAACATTGTTTTTTAAAAATCTAAAAATCTCTCTCTCTCTCAGGACTCTCTCTTAAAAGTACCAACGTCAGTTATATGGCTTTAAATTGTTTTAAACATGCATGTGGATCTGTGTTTTGAGTGTATGGTGTTTGAAAATCTCTAGTAAAATCCAACCGCTGAGTAAAACAGCTTTGGACTGATAGTCCTATTTATTCCGCCACCTTCCTCAGTGAAAAAGCCAGCATCTATTTGTAAGGATCATTTCATTCTTGCAGATAGTTTGTTTAGAATGCCTCTAAGAAACCTGCCTTTTTTGAAAGAAAAATACTACGTAATTTAATTTTTCTGGTCCAAACTTATTTGGTTCTAATGTTAGTATGAAACAGTTGAAATGATTTATATGGTAATGAACGCCGAGACAACAATGTGTATGCATCTGCATGATGGATATGTGATGTTAGACAGGACAAGGTGAGGCACACACTGCTTTGAAACAGAGGGTGGTGTTGCATCTCTCAAAGACACAGAGGAAATCCTTCTTAATAAAAGCTCCTCCATGTCCTTTTGTAATCCTTCTCCGTATTATCAGTATGTTGCAGCTAAGTGTTGCAATTAGGCCAGCCTTTTTCATGCAAATCAGTTTGATAGCACAACAATCAGTTAGTTATGGTGGATCCTGCTCTCTCATTCTGCTGTCTCTATTCCTTCACTCTCCTGCCCTCTCTCTCCCTTCTACCTCATTTTCTCTGGCATTTGCAGAGGTTGCTACATTTGCATTATTTATCATATAAGGTTAGACTATGAACCACTCAAGGCAAGGACATATGGTTATTAGCACAGTATTACGAATGATTAATACAAAATGTAGTCTTTTGCCTCACTCATGCTCCAACGCATCCACAAAATATAACAGGATCATACTGCACTTTAGATATTCAAATCAAACATTGGATGATGGAAGAGGGATCTGCCCAGTACAATTTTTTTTTAAACACATGCAAAGCCAAATAAACATGTTTAAATGTTCCTGGTCTACATATTGCATTCCCTTCTCCTTGTATGGAGTATTGATACCGGGCATCCCAGGTGTCAATTTGCCAAAAACATGCAGGCAGCAGCCAAACTACATATGACATACAAACACGACTACACTGCATGACTGGCCATCGTACATGTACATGTTAAAGGCTAATTCTGCAGTGGATCCCTCATACATTATGATGCATGTGCTGTTGGAGGGTGGGTCATTGAGAATAGGAGGAGTCCCATCAAAGGCATGGACCTATGCCAGTATGATGGATAGCTGTGGTTTTATTACCATTAAAAAGCTATTTAAAAGATAAATAGGGAAACATTTTGAATCATGGTTACTTTAAAAACACACTGGAGTAAAAATTATAAAGAACCTGCTGGTTTGCAATTGTGACAACAAAAAAGGTGCAGATTTCATCCAGCATCAGATTCTTTGCGTAGTCAATAGCACAAATGAACGGACAAAGTGTGGTGGACATAAGACGGCAGCAGTCAATGTGGCCATAGCTGTTTCATATACACAATATATCAATGTAAATTTCTATATATATTTCTGTGTGTGTGTGTGTGTGTGTGTGTGTGTGTGTTGGTGTGTGTGTGCATTGCGTGTGTGTGTGTGACATGTGTGACCAGAGGGCCTTTTAGTTTCACAGTGGTGGTGTCTCATTAACGTACCAGCTTACTATAAAACTATCTAAATCCATCGCTTCATCAAAGTCCTCAGTTAAGAACAGAGGCAAGATAGGGAGACGGCCAAGCAATATCAGAAGGAAATAACTGCATGTGATCTTTTTTCTAAGGGTCAAATAAATTAAATCTGACTAATATCTAAAAAATATCGAGGGAGAATTGAGAGAGATGAGAGAGAGAGAGCATATATATGTGAAAGGGCGAGAGAGAGAGGAAAAGAGAAACATAGAAGAGGTGCTGCAGGATGGTCCATGTGCCTTTAAATTGAAGTCTCAATCTCACCTAGATTTGTTCCTTAAAAGGAAATCAGAGGGCTTCACTGAGGCATTGCCTTGAAAGTCATGAATAAACATCAGATTGCCTTTCTGTGCATATATCATACATCACAAGATGATACAACCTAATGGAGGCAGATTCTGCGCCCTCCGAAACATGAAAAGGCAGAGAAATTTCCCACCAAACCATGCAGCATGGTTCCAAAATGGACCGCTGAGGGAGAGACAAGGAGGCGCTAGGGAGAGGAAGGACGAGTACTGAGAAAAGGAATCTCCTTTCTCAGAACTGTGAGATAACCACACTCTCTCCAAGTTGATGAGGACTGACTATAAAAGTGTCATCTGCTAGTAAAGGACTTGCTATGAGGAAAGCTGCCTGCCTCACACTGTGTCACCTCCCAGAACGCACCGGCCTGCAGCTGGTGAAGAGGGCAAACACAGACAGATGCACAATCAAGAGAAAGAACACACAAGCAAAGAATGACAAGGGGGTGGAAGTGGAAGACTCAGACAGTTCAGTAGAGTTGGATTAATGCAGTATTGTAGAAAGCCTGCTCGGAGGAAGTCAATTCAACCATAATTGTATTGCAAATGTTCACCATTGTGATAATTGTAAAAATGTAGTTTCAAGCGCAATGAGATTCTCAACTCTCCCCGTGACTGCATTCCCAAAGAGCAAACTCATTTTGTCATTAACAAAGCAAACATGTAAATGTGATGGCTAAAGTTTGAAATAATTTCTTAATATAACAAAAGACCCCCGAAAGAAAAGGTGTGATAAAAAATTCAGTTAAAAACACTTACGGTAATATGTCCATTAATAATTTGTGGTAGCGGTATGGAGAACAGACTATCATTTTGAACTCATGCTTGTCCTCCATTTCCTATCAGCAAGCGTGGGTGCATCAGTATCTGCAGAGAGCCTAAGGCAACTATGCAGAGGACATTTCCACGGAGGATCACTTGGAAAATATCCATCACAGGGAGATACTAATTAGTGCACGTCCATGTTTGTGTGTGTTTGTGTGTGTGTGTGTGTGTGTGTGAGTGTGTGTGCGCGCGCGCCTGTTGGGGCAGAGGGATGTACACCTAGCCAGGCGTGAGAGCAGTGTTGTGCAACCGAGTGCAGTAATTTCTTTGATCATTTTTAATGGCCATTCTTTCATGTGAGGCTGCAGCTCGCACACAGCTCACTGCAGGTGTCATCTCATTCCTTCAGTTGTGGGATTAGTATGCGGCAGGCAATAAAAAGCCAGGCCATTACGCTGTGCAGCACACATACATAATCTCAACACAGTGGGATCATTACCTTTTCAAAGGATGATATCAGCTCACAGTCTACAGAAAAACACAAAGAAAGTGATAGAAGCCGAGCAAAAGGGGAAAAGGAACCAAAAGAAGACAGAAATAAAGAGGCGGCAAGCCACAGTTGCAGTGTTGGGTGGAGGGGGTTTGAGAAAAAGCCATCAATCAGCATTGCAAATAATGGCAGACAGGCAGGCAGGAAGTAGTTCAGTTCCCTCCGAAGGCTGGCATGATATGGATAGATTGGTACCGGTTGTATTCTGAAATACAGTAAAAACACATTCTCACATCTACCATTCTAAAGACTTACAGATACATTATTTAGCCATTTTGGCCTTTGCTTCTTCTCTGACTTGGTTGAGAAAATCGTATATATTCTGATAAAAAAAAGAATAGCCAGGTGCCACACCAAACCCTAACCTTAAGCTGAATGTTAAGATTCTAAAACAGGACATCACAGAGAAAGGAATAATCCATCCCGCACAGTGCTGCAAGTCAGAAAAGGTAGCTGTGGTAGAACATCTAACAGACCATCTCTACAGCCCCACACACACTTTACACAACAAACACGGGTTTCCACCAGCAACTTAAAAGCTCTCCAAGAGGGCAAAGAGTGCTCCCACTGTGCTTTCAGAAAAAAACTCTTGCACTCGTGTAAACCAAGCAGACAGTTAAAAGGTCAGTTACAGCAACTAAGACGCCATTTTTATGAGAATCAGTCCAAACCAGCATATTGTTTCATTATCAATAGTTCTCGGGAGGTTCTGCTTGTTGACAAAGATGACTATATCTCATGTCATCCACCCTCATGCTTCATCTCCCGTGGTGGTCCACTGAACCCACTGCAGTTTCAACTTTTCAAAGTTGAATCAGGTTTTTTTATCGGAAAGTTGCAACCAGGAATGTCCACATTTGAATATGTCATGCACTTCTGGTTCTAGATTCTTATCTATACAGAATATTGTTTTCATTATGAGAAGAATTCATAAAAAAAACTTACTCCTCACCTACAATTATGAAAATAATTAAATTTTAATGGCTTTGTCCAGGTAAAAAAAAAGTGCTGATTTCCATACAATCAGAGAAATACAAATTGTGTCCACATCTGTTATTACAATTACAGGTATAATGTTATAAAATCCTGGAGGACACCCGTGAATGCCTCTTTTCCTGCTGACAGCGCATCAATCACGCTGGATGGCAATAGAGGACGCTGTTCCAGCGTCTCATACAAAAAGTAGTTTATCCGACTTTGCTTCGTTCAGCAGTGGAGCTGAGAGCATTGCAGTACAGTGCAAATGACCATAATTTGTGAAATTGAAACTGAGTGGAACAACAGAAGTTCAAGTGATATCTTACTTAACCAGAAGAATAACACTTCTCATGTTTTCCCGTTGCTCTCTCCAGTCTTTATTCCACACCGAGCTTAGCTGAAAACAGTAATTAGTTGACTCCAGGAAAAAAGGTAATATGATCCTTGAGCTTTGCATTCAGACAACGCTGCTCAGCTCTCGACTACTTTAGTAAGCCCATTAATCACCAAGAATCTGATCATATCAATTATTTTAGTAAACAAGGGAGTGCAGATCAAGCCTTTGCCCCTCACTCAATCCCTGCATTAAATCACCACACTGGTAGATTTAGCAGCTAATTGGAACAAAGTGGAGCTTTCTGAGGGATAACTGAGGATTTCTATACAGTGTGTAGATGTGTCTGTAAGGGGAAAGAAAACAAATTAACAAAAGAGATGGGGTATGATTGCAACAGCTAATAATAGGAGATGAAGACACATGATGTTCATGTTTCATTTAGCGTTAGCTAAATGAATTTAATGTAATGTAATTCAACATTAAATATAATATATTTTTTAACAGTGAGGTAAAGTTTTAAACTAACATACACTGACAAATTCTACAACATATTTCTTAATTCTACCTGTGTTATCTCGTTGTACTTATTACTACTATCAACTTAAAAGTCATTTTTGGGACATGAACACCAACAACAGCAGAGGTCAAAAATATTTCTATTTCATTGAGCTTTGGCATATCAGAGCTCCCTCCCTGCTCCTCACCACTGCTCTGTTTCTGAGGAGAAATGAATTATTGGAAGTAAAAATGTCTTCATGAGATGTCTGACAGGCCTTCTGATTCCCTGGGTGCATAAGGGAGGTTCCCCACTGGTCCGATAAAAGGCCTGGGTTCCTGCAGCAAATGATGCCTTTCTCCAGACTCTTGCCTACGCCCTGCTACTAATTGGCCTCTTCTGTAGCTGTGAACCTTAATGACTTTGTTTCGGGATTAAAAGCATGTTGAGGAAGGGATCCTAGCCTTTCCTTGGCTGGTCTGTTTCTCCTGCCACACCCCTCCTTTAACCCAGATTTATCTTACTGTTTTTTCCTACATTGCACCTTTGTCTCTTTCCCTTTTCCAACATACTTTGTCATATGTAGGTTGCACACGTTACAAGTCTGCAGACCTCCAACCACCGGTCACTTGACATTAGAGACTCTTGTGCCAAACCAATGAAGCGTTTTTTACCCGATTATCGATTTAATGTGTTTTTAATTTGATCTTTTATTATGCATTTATTCATGAATTATTCATTTTCATTATGCTTCATTTGTGGTCTCAAATTTTGATTGGCAAGGTGCTCTGCACAGTGATCCTTGTCACAAGGAACACCACTCTTTGCCCTGAAACAGGTCTTGAATTTTCCTCTGATACAAACTAGGAACAATGAAATGATCTGGGTTCCTACTCATCAATTGCTCCCACAGTATTAGATGAATGTATGCTTAGAATGTAAACGTACAGTAAGTACCACTACGAGTGTGTGGCCATTACATTCGGGCACTGACATTGAGATTTGAATCCACAAAGTGCAGAGTTCCGGTCATTTTCAAAGGTTTTCTTACTGAAAGATATCTTTTACATTGCCTTTATCATGACTTCATCTGTTATTTTCTTTTTCATCCATTAAAAATCAATCTGCAGTCATGAAGAGTTTAATCACAGCAATACTGCAAGACACGACATGAAAACACTTTGTATACTTTGTGTAATTCAGTAATATATTCAATAATCTAATTTGATTCTGCCACCAGGGAAATTAAACACAGGCCCAGAAAATGCCTGAGGATCTTCTTGAGAAGTGATAGAACTCTGAGGCCGAACTATTGTTTGTGTACCTGATGTAAAAGCAAACATGTTCTGTTGTGTGTATGTTTGAGAGTCACATTAAGTGAGGTCATTTCTTCAGACATGGCTGTCAATCTCCCCCCCCCCCACCACCACCACCACCACCCGACCCTCGCTCCCCCAAGATGCCCGGACCTGGCCAGTGCTGAGTGATAGACTAATCGATGTGCAGCCTAATCAGCCAGCTTAACTCTAATACCCTGGACAGGTCCACATCATTATCATATCAGCCTCCACATGTTTCGAGGTGACATGGAAGAGGCAAAAGATTAAAGACAATCTTGTAAAGAGGCAGCACAATTTTTAATGTGTTGACGACCACCAGAGGTCTGTGGAAGCTGGAAGCGGCAAGAAGGAGCTTAACGTAAACCTGGTGTGGTGACCTGGAAAGAAATGAATAAAATAAAAGGAAATAAAGGGAAACCCAGCAAAAAATACTTCATGTTGGGTTAAGACTGCACTTTCTCTGCTTGGGGTGCATCACACTGAAGTTTGGTCATTAGCATTACTGGGGCACAGCCATTTTCAGAGGCACTGGTCCCTGCAGCCAGGCCAATGTCCGCCCATTACTGTGTGTCTATTAAAGTGAAGAGTTTGTATAATTTAAGCATATATTTAGGAAGGCTCAAGGAACTTAGAACTACAAACTATCTATAAATTGCTTTACACAAACTGTTTACAGGCAGTAAATGACACATAAAAGAATAAACATGTGTGAGGTTGATGCAGGGAGCAGGGGGCATGTGGTAGTCTGCACACATGACGCAATTATCCACACACACACACACACACACACACACACACACACACACACACACACACACACACACACACACACACACACACACACACACACACACACACACACACACACACACACACACACACACACACACACACACAC
The DNA here is from genome assembly GCF_022379125.1 of Scophthalmus maximus. Taxonomy (NCBI): domain Eukaryota; kingdom Metazoa; phylum Chordata; class Actinopteri; order Pleuronectiformes; family Scophthalmidae; genus Scophthalmus; species Scophthalmus maximus. The sequence goes on from NC_061518.1 coordinate 12,646,918, forward strand.
ACACACACACACACACACACACACACACACACACACACACACACACACACACACAGGTGATGCTTACACTTAGCAAGGGGATGATTCATCCGCACTTTCTAAATCGTCCAAATGATATTGTCAACATTGTCAACTGCTACACAACAACAAGACTAATGATGTCAACTGAATCAGAATCATTTTTCAAATACATAAAAATGTTTCCTCACAAATCATTATAATAGGACAACTCATCATCTGTTAAGAAATTCTAAAATTCAGAAAGCGTGCATGCGTCATCCCCACAGCATTGTCCCACTGAATGGATGTGCTTCCAAGTGACATAACTCTTCTTGTCTTTTAAGCGGGAACCACTTGAAAACCCCTCATTTTGCAATAGTCATCCTTGCAAATAAGGACTTTGAATGGGAGATTTTCTTCACAGTCACCCCCATCCTCAAATGTATATCTACAACATTTCAGTTATGGTCTGATGTTCTGATGATCAAAGAAAGCACAGGCAGGTGACTTAAGTCAAAAGATTCACAGCTTTCATACATCTTTAGCCATCACAAAGATAAAGCACTGGTGCATTATGGGTCGCTATTTTGCTGTTTGTTTGTTCAAAGTTTTTGTTTGTTTCACTTCATTTAAAGCATTACTATGCTAGAAAATGAATGCATCTTTTTCTTGGTCCAGAGTGTAACTCAAGCCAATGACTCCCCATCATCATTAATGTTTAAGATGGCTAACAACTGTGCTGTCAACAGCTTCCAAGTTAATCGACATGTCAATCAATGACGGGTGTGAGGCCGGCTTTTAGAGGGTCCCCAAGGTGGCTGCTTAGAGAACGCTCAGTTTAACACAGTGGCAATGGGAGAGTGTAAACAGAGAAGAATATAGACTACAGGATTGACTGGCTGATCAATGTCATTGATCATTTAGCCCACAGTAACTCCACTTCTTTGTATGGGCTGCTCAATTTCCCCTCAGTTATCCCACTCTCAGCCTTCAACCTCCGGACCACAACAACCTTCTACTCAATCACCAACAGATGCAGCCTGCACACTAAACTCTAGAGGGAGACAGAGAGAGAGAGAGGCCATAAGAAACCTTACAGCTGGTTAATGGATCCAGTATTAAAAATGCAGCATAACATACAGCTTACAACAGGGGCACGTGTGTATATTCTAAATATATATGCATAAATATATATACTATACACACACCAAAGTGTAGAAATGCCTCAAAGATGACTGAGAGAAACAGTAGGCACCTGAACCTTTTGAAGACTCTTGGAAAACTTCAATTAAGCAGAACTTCTTTTGTCAACTTCACAAGATCTGTGCCTCCGAATAAATCTCTGAGCCCCATAGGCCTAGTCTTCTGTGAGACCTTATATAGACCAATATGTGCCTTTCCAAAACATGTCCAAACAATTGGATTCACCACAGTTGGACTCCAATCATGGTGCAGAAACATTTCAAAGATGATCAAGAGAAATGTTTCTCCTTTTTCAATAAAATTTCGGGAAAATCTGTTTAAATTTTGTCATTATGGAGAATTGAGTGTAGATTGATGAGGAGATTTTTATTTAAGCATTAGGCAGCAACATACACAATTTAAAATGAGTATTCACTGATCATCCCCAACATTAAAACCACTGATAGGTAAAGTTAACAACATCAATTATCGCCTGTCAAAGGGTGAGATATTTTAGACCGCAATATAAACAGTCAGTTCTTTAAGTTGACTCAAGTAACTCAAGTATGTACCATATTTCAAACACCTTTAACACCTTGGTGCTAATTCCTGTACAGGATTGTCTTATTTGCAGGAAATCTTTAACATATTGCGTTAGGGTCTTTGAGCATCGAGAAAATTATTTCTGCTCAAAAGCAAGGTTGAAATGTGTGATAAATGATGCCAGTCAGGGAGGTATTTACTTTTCAAAGCAGCATTTAGTAGCATGGAAATAAAGACAAACTCAAAGTGACACTTGGCACACCTAACTTGAACAACAAGGCAAACCTATTGGTTTGATTCTGCCTTGATGCCGGGCCAAGTCAACCACTTCACTCATTGTACAGGCTGATATGTTCTGGCAGCATTCTCTCTGAACTGTGGGCCCAACGCAAGGACCCTCAAACACAGAGCCAATTCTCCCGCTCTAACATATTGTTGGGAGTCTTTTTCCTGCAGATGGGGTAGTGCATATTAGGTTTCCCTGGAGTGACAACATAGCCTGTTCACTTTTTAAGTCGCCTAGCTATCCTTTGAGCAAGTATGAGGCAATGGGGTCCAGGAAAGTGATAGCAGACGCTGTTAAGACTTTTTTATAAATCCTCCAATCTGGCTGTGAATAATTTGATCAAAAAAAGCTTCTTGGCGAAGATAAAAAATACTACACACAAGATAGTGACAAATATAAACAGTCATTAGTCAATACCTATTATTAGCCAGTCAGCTAGATTCAGGAGAGTGGGTATCTTTACCCACACAGAGTTCCATCAATTCCAAATACATGATGAATTTTCATTCTTGCTATTTTCTAAGAGCATCCATTTCAGATGAGATGAAAAGTAATATTCCAGCAATAAAGCTTGATTTACATCCCCTTCACCGCTCCTCCTCTTCCTTTTTTATTTGATCATTTAGCCAGGATCATATAACTGTATATCAGACACAAATGAAATCAGGTCCCATGCACATTAAGGCCATGTCTTTCTGCAGCTAACATCCCCTCCAACCCAACCACCCAGTTCCACAGCAAGCCAAGGGCAGAGTCCCATTCATTTTCAGGCCCATTTCCTCCTATGATTAGGCGATCAATCAATCCCAGCATTCAATCTCATCAGGCAGACGGGATTATCTGCCCATCTTCCCCCCTCCCGCTTTCAACTCACTCCCTCCCACACAGACTGCAGCACATTAACATCAGATCAAGTATCACCCAACACAAGCAGTCTACCACATCCTCTGACCACAAACTGACAGCTTCTCATCTGCGACATCTCTCACTCATCCATTCCATCTCCTCCAGCTGCCGGTACTCACAAATACGCACACACATACGAAAAATAAAAACAACAGAAGAAAGCATAGGTTTACAATAGGTTTGGAATATCCTGATAATTTACTTTGCATCTATTCACCAAGTAAGTAACTTGAAAGAGATGACAATAAAATGGAGCTGCAAGAATCCGTCAATTCTCAGAAAAATAATTAGCAACTCGTGATATTTGATTAATCATTAAATTAATTCAAGAAGCACCTCAAATATTAATAGTTTCTGCTTTTCTATGTTTGGTTTATTCTTCTCTGCTGATTATGAAAAATAAAATCATTAGTTGTGAAACCATTGGCAGGAATGTGAATCACATCATTCGCATGCATGCGATCGGGCGGACAAATGCACAGTCTAAACAGCTTGATGAGGAGTTTTCTAAAAAGAACCAATCAGGAGATCAGAGAATACAGCAAATAAGGAAAAGACGGAGACCTGCGTGAGGTCACAGTGAAAAAATCAACAGAGATCTGCTCATCCTCATCACTTTTTATCATTCTCTAGCGGAGATGATTATGCCAACACATTTTGTTAAATGAAGAAGAAAAAAACAATGAATTAGTAATAAACTTGGAGAGAGTAAAAGGAAACATAGCAAAATGAAATCACTTCTTATGACATCACTAATATTTGAATTGTCTAGTTTTTTCCACATAAGCACTTGGTAAAATGGACAATTTCCTCACAGCTGTAAATATTTAATTAATTCTCCTTAATGGCAAAAAGCTTTTTGATGTAGAAATGCTAATACCTGAAACAACACTGATGAAACTGTCATGCTGCCACGACACCTTTATGAAAACCATATGTTTGGTTAATAAAAGGTCCTGTCTGAAAGTCAGAATTTTCTTCCATGCTCTTGCTCCCACTAAAGTGTAGGCGGCAGGTACAAAATCAAAGCTGGTAAAGTCACGCTGGCAAACAGTCCTGCAACAAAAACAGTGTCACACTGACTTTGAACAGCATTGTGGACAGGCACATCATCCCAAACAAAACTGAAAATGCACAGAAGACAGCAGAGGTACACTGTCATCACTTCACCTTTACCTTTATATTAATTTGCAAGACGTGGTGATGAAGACCATCTCTCAACTTCAATCTCATAAATACCCATTTTTCTTTATAAGTACGACATTGTTAAGATACCAGCTTTGCCTCCTCTTTTTTCCATAGTGTTTCCCCATCGTAGTGTATCGTGTGTGTGCACGCGCGTTTTTCTGGGTGTGGTTTGCTGTTTGCATCTCCCCCACTGCTCCACCTGTACCTGTAAGTAATTCAACACGTCTCTGGAGTACAAAAAACCTGACTCATCCATCCAAACTCTGCTAGATCATTCAGTCAACAATATACTTCATTATGCATGCTTACCTTCACACCTGCCCAATCTAGAACTTCAGCAGGGTGTTTTACATCCCTACTGGTCACTGGGTGGCAGGGTATCATTGATCATCCTATCAATACAAACAAGTTTCAATTATCATTTCACATCTGAACATCAAGACACAAAAATAACATCCCAAGGGCAAAACTGAAAAAAAAACACCCCACCACATGAAACAAAAAAAATAACAAAAATGATATCCCTGTCATGTCAATAGCACCAACGTAGTCCTGTCAAACTTAAATGGCCATGTAATGTTTAAGAATCTCTCTGTGGGACTCTAGACTGTCTGGATAGGCTGAATTTGCTGCAATAAATGGTTTTAATAACACACTGAACCCTCCTCAGTCTTTGTTTTATACATGTCATTTTATCTAATTATGTGCTCGGAACTACCAAGAGTTGCTTATTCCAAGATGCAAGTCTTGGTGTGTCCCCTTTTAACGACAACAATTAATCTTCGGTATGGCAGAGTTTATCTTAAAAAAACATAAACTAAGCCACAAACCTACAAACTGAGATTTAGACGGTAAATTTTAGTTTTCTTATGGGCATTTGTGACAGTGTGGGTATTGGACTATCCACACATGATAAGCAGCCTGATATCTATTGGCCGTCTATAAAAGCACAGATTCAGTGCCGAAAGCTAATCTCAACGCTGATTTATCATTATAAATGTATAGACAAGAATTGATTAATTCTTGTTGAAGCTAAGAAAAATAATACACACTTAACACTACCACAATATTTCATGAGCACTGATGTATACATGCCCTCTATTTTTAGGAATCATGGTCCGCTGAAATCTGATTGGACATGCTTTAGAAAGGTCAGCAGTAAATTGGGTTAAAGCTGAAATAATTTGAACTGAAATAAAGTCATGAGTTGTACAATCAGAGTAGTGCCTAAAAGCAATACTCGGCCTTAGTGGCCAATGCTGGAAAACAATGGCTCAAATAAATAAATAAATACAAATCGGAAGATGATCGTATGAAGACAACAAACGTGGGGGTGAGGGTGGGGGTTCTTTCTGTGTGGATGCCTGGTGATAACTCTGGGTGGGGGGGGGGGGGGTGGAAAAAAATCAGTGGCTACATCATATCCTCTTGCAGCGAAGCCTTGACCTGCTGGATGATATTGATAGAGCTGCAGTCCATTTAATTCATATGGATACACTAACATCCACCAGTACTGCCTTATCACAGTGAAGACCAAGTAATATGTTTGGGATTGGATTAGAGTGATCCTAGAGGAAAGTACTGACAGTCGCTGAGCAGACCGATAGAATTGGTGCTACCTTCAGCTTCTAAACTTGAAAAGTTTAAAACCACATAAGTATTAGCAAACTAACTTCGTGCAAATTATGTTTGTAATATAAATCAATTATTAAAATTTACAAAAACTGCAGTGACATCGTATGTGTAGCAAATACTGGTACAAATACACCTACATACAGTATACATGAATTCAATAAAACATTAATTTCACACCCAATGCAACTTAAAGTTGTGACTTTCAGGGTCCTGGTGCTGTGTTTGCTGACTCGCTGCCACAGCCAATTGGGAGACCTGAATATAACTGAGCCATTAATGTTATTAGTAACATCTGTGTTGTTCCTGCAATAAATCAAAGTGTCTGCCGTGAAAAAAACACAATATGCTTGGGGTACAAAAATGCTGAAGAAGACGCAATAAAACTCAAATTGTGATGAATGCAAGGCGAGGGATTCAGCTAACTAACTAAAACAGTAAAACAATAGACATTAGATAAACATATTACAAATAGTTATTTTGATTGGATCATAAAGTAGCTTCTCTGCATTGCAAGGCCAGTATCACGTGAAACAATAATTTGAGTCATACAGAGTTTATTTGGTGTTCGCATCTGTGACCAACTGTAAGGCTAGTGGTAGCCTCCACGTTGCCGTTGCCTAGCAGCGGCTGTAGCAGCGGGTGGGACGTAGATCCGACGTACAGGTATGCTAGTACTCGCTACTGCTCTTGCTAGCCTAACATGCTAACCGTGTTATCCCCCTCAAAGACAAATAGAATAAAAAACAAACCGTCCCTCATTTGGCCATGGCGTGGGCCCACATCGCTGTGAGCTTGGAGAGCAGGGCAGACGCGACGGGATGATCCTCAGAGCTCTGGTTAAAACTTGAGGGGAAAGTGGGCACCTGCCGCCCACACACAATTACATCACATGGGTGCGTTTGATTTAGGTCACAGCCGCGCTTGCCGGGTGGGGCCTGAGATGCAACTTTGTTTTAAACCGACGCTGATTATTCGCAAAAAATGTGTTTTGCCAGCAAACTTATAGTAACTTGCTTCAAAGCATGTAAGTCAATGTATGATACAATATCTGGATAAAATCTAAATATTTTGCTGTGTTTTGATATAAAAAAGATACTGACATATTTATTATCTTTGGAATCCAGGAAATACATCAGTCATCATCACCATCATTATTGGTGTTATGGATTCCTTAACTTGACAGTGGCTGCCTCCAAACTGATCTGTATAAGAATTTTATTTTAGTTTAACATATTCTATATTCTTTTTCTATTTTCTGTGCATTTATTTGTGTATATATGTTGACTGCTACGCACCGTAAAAACGCCAAGTAAAATTCCTTGTATGTAACGATACCTACCTGGAAATAAAAAGGATTTTGATTCTGATTCAGATTTTTATGCCCTGACAGCATGCAATGCCTTACTGAGCTTTGGGGAATTTGGTCCATTTGTCAAGTCTCGCAACAAATTATGAAATGAAAATTATGGCAGCAATATCATACTTCATCCTGGCAGATGCAGTACATCTGGTTCACTGGCATGCTAACAGGTTTTAGTGAATTTAAGTACAATTTTAACATCATAGCCTACATTTTAAAGAATAACAGAATATGCAATCGACAAAACATAACACATCGCCAAGAAGTTCTGAGGAAGAGTGAAGATAGTGGTCAACCAGTCCCCGTCTTTGACTTATTATTATAATACAACGATGATAATGACATTTTGAGTTGTGTTTCTTGATATTAATTAATTCTGATGGGTGAAATGAAATCATCGGTTTAGTCAGAAGATTTTGTGGACAGGAGAGCTCTCCTAGGGGCCCGTGTGAATTATGTGGCCAGTAAAGTGGCTATGCAAGGCTCATAATGTGAGTATGTGTTGGCAACATCTTTGTTTAAAGAAAGATTATTAAAAAGATGTCCCCTGGCAACTCATTATACCATCAGCTCAGGCCATTTTCTCCTTAAGCCTTTAATTAAATTTGAATGATTACAAAAATACAGAACAGTCAACAGCATATGACTTCTAGCTTGAACTGCGTTATGCCAGAGGTTATATGACTTATGAATTTTTATCTATGTTTTTCTACATACTCACAGCTCCCTGGCATGCTTGTTGGTCTTTAAAGCATTGACATTTATTACCATGTTCCCCATATTGTTTCTGTATCATTTGGAAGGGCTTTCAAGTTAGATCACCCAAAGAATGTATTTATTAGGACAGGAAGAAAATAATGGTTCTGCAAACAGTGTAGGTTAATAGAATCTACTGTTTATTGGGATTTAATTAGACCAGGTCCGGTTTCATCTCAACATGTCCATTGCACAGTATACATTCATGTTGAATTATTAACATGTAAAACTTACTATGAGTCTAATTGAAGGAGAAATCAGTGCATCAACTACACTGCCCCAATAGGTAAAGGACTGTAATAGAGCACAGAGTAAGTTCCTCTCTGTTCTTCCTTTGGACTTGTTTTAAATAGATCCTTACACTGAAAAATGTATTATTTTTGGTATTAGTCAGGTTAATAGACACACTCAAAGCAAGGTGACAGTTTTGTGTTTATCAAAGAACAGTTGAAACAAGAGCAACTGGACTTCTTTATCAGAGGCTTCTTCAGTTCTGAAAACCAGTGCTGTGTACTTTAATAGTACAATCACACAATGTCTTCTTTAGAAGAATGAACAGGTCAAATATTTTCCATGAGGATTTTCAGGAGTAGAAGTCTTTAAAAAATCATATTGGTTTGGAAAGGCCAGTTTACATGAATACATATGGGTTCTTCTTGGGATATAGAGCCAGGCCTGCTTTCATCTTGCCTTGATTATTATAAATAGTTTCCTTGATTTAGATATATACATATATATAGATAGATAGATAGATACTTTATTTATCCCAAGCTGGGAAATTCCGGTTTTATTTATTAACATATTACAGTAGTCCTAGAATGTCCACATCACTGCCTCATCAGCGAGCGCTTTGTTCTGACCCGGCTTGCTCTTAATCAATCTTTGTGCCGAAAAATTTGGTAATGTGCCATTGGTTAAGTGGATAGGTATACTGAAGAAGTAACAAAGTAACATTTGAATGATTGTTATTTAATCCTCATGTTTTTAGAGCTAGAAATTAAAGCAGTGGGGCAAAGACAGCAATAAGTCTGTTTTTTTCAACATACAATATGGGCTGCATGTGAGCTAATATAGTAAGTTACTTTTGGCAGTGCACACAAGTGAAGAGCATCTAACTGCTAGATTTATTCCGAGGCTTTATTCAGATTATGATTTTTCATTTTACTAATCAGCCTCGGCGGGTTAAACTGTGTGTTAAGGATCTGCAGCAGATTGATGGTGGTGATGACCAAGCAAATGGTTTGTGTCTGTGGTTGGTGAACAGCACATGAGATTGAAAGGATAAGGCAGGTGACTTTGTGAGTCATGAAACATAAGCTCTCATTTTGTACCCAATTTGTTCATACTACTCCTCATAGCCACAGTCTGTAACTGCCCTCTGTTGGTTTCCCCTTTCCAAACACTATTTTCCCACCTCTGGCTTTGTTTACATGGTGATATATTGGCTGAAAGATTGATTTGAACATCTCTCTTCAGTCCACAATACTTTTAAAATACAGGTGTCTCCCATCAAGCTCACTGTCTTAGGGTAGGTGGATTGTGTAAAAAAAAGAAGAAAAAGTACAGCACACAAATATATGGGTGCCAGAATTAGTTCAGCTTTAGTATGCATTTGCAGCATTGCCAATGCAATTTTGAACAACTGTAGTGGCAACACAACTGAGCTGTTGCCTTTGCCTGGATAATGTATCCATCGCAGCCTTAGGAAGAAAAAAAATAAGCATGGGGATTTAAATTTGTGTTTTTAGGAATCAACATCAGTTTTATGCATTGATTGGAGTTGAGTTGCGGTTGGTTGAGAATGGTTTATTTGCATGTTATGTTACTTATACACTGGCTTCACTCAACTGTGGCAGCTGCTGCTTCTGTCGTTCATATAGTCTATAGCAAGCAGGAGCTCCTGTAAGTTCTGCTGAGCAGTGATGGACGTGACATCGGTCACAGCTGGGTGTGACATTGGCTGCAGCTGTGGTGGATGTGACCACAGCTCTTACAAGTGTGACTGTGGATGCAACTGTCATACTCAGTATTTATGATCAGGACGTCCACTTTGTTGACAGTTTGAAATGCGGAAAAAAGGATGAAAGGCTCATTTAGAAATGCATAAGTTAATGCATGATTCAAAAGAAATTGTGCAGTTAATAGTTGACTTTTTCATGTAGATATACATCTGCAAAGCTAGAATTTACAGTTTGTATAGGACTCTGTGTGTCTGTGTGTCTGTGTCTGTGTGTGTGTGTGTGTGTGTGTGTGTGTGTGTGTGTGTGTATGTGTGTGTGTGTGTGTGTGTGTGTGTGAATGAAGGATGAATTATCAATCTGTTTTATATTTGAAAGTAATTAGAATTCTTCATTTCTTTTTGAAGCCCTGCAGAAAGACGCAGGGTGGTGGTGGTGGGGGTGACAGGTTAATTGAGGAATAATGCCCTTCAGAATGATGGATTTTGGTGACTTGAGATGTCAGAATCCATTATAGGAAATTTAAATTTGCAATTAAAGTGGGAGGTTGGGTGCAGAATTCGTTCATTTTAATTCCCCCTTGCCTCCTCCCTTGTTATTATTAATGTTCTGCATTAAATGTCCAGGCCCTCTGTTCACTGCTTTGGCACTCACCCACCATCCAACACAGTTTGCCAAAATGAGGCTTAATTAATGAACTCATACATACAGTAAATCAAACAGCTTTTTCAGAATACGGATGCTGGACTAGGGGGGCATTTCATGAAGTAATTGAAAATGTGCATCTCATGTTATGAAAAAGAACTGAAAGGAAAAGTTTGGCCTCAGATTTGTACTTACCGCTTTAATTTAACCTCATTTGCTGATAACTTTTTGAAATGTGACATTTCAAGTCCAACCTTGTAATATCTGGCTGGTAGTCTGCAGATTTTACTGGTAAAGGATGTCAACTGCAATATGATGCTATAATCAGTTTAGTATTTGTGTCAATATTTGTACAAACCATTACTTTTTATCACTAATACCAGAGGAATTGTGAGACTGAGGTGGTTAATATGAGTACTTGTGTCAATGAATTGTTTAATGTGCACTTCAAATTATTCATCATGCACAGCTTTATTTTTAGACAGTGCTGAGAAACCAAAGAAATACCAGAGAAATACTTTCAAGTTAACATTAATGCATTAACTGGTGCAAGAACTATTGTCTTTGTGCTTCAGTAACCCAGAAGAGGAAAAGTACTGAGTACAATGTTGGGTAACCATTGTCAAAAGTGAGGTGGTGGGTGAATAAATTCAGCATTTTCCGGTGAGGACTGTCTGCTGCAGCAACACATTAACGCCACTATCAGCTACTATATCACCAGTCAAGGTGACAAATGGCAGACAAGCGCCTCTCAAATATTCAGGGGGGGTGGAATTGTGCAGGGGTGGTAATGGGTGATAGTGTTTTTCTCTATTTGGCAGGAAGACTTGGTGTAAAATTTGGGGAGAGAGATTGCTTGAGTAAAAGTTTCGGGGGGAAAAAATGCTTTTGGAGCTGTATGTTCGCATGTCTACATGACAGTGTTTTAGAGTGGAGAATGAATTGTCTTATTGTCCTTTCTCTGCACTTCCCTCCCCATACACACACACACACACACCCACCCTCATCTCCCCCATCACTCGGACAGCTGGAAACAGAATTCATCCGATTCGTTCTGCTGCTTTTCTCTCTCCAAACTGCCCCAATCCCCCCACCGTTCCCCAGTCCCCCTCACTGTCGTAATAGGATCTGCAGGAATCATTCAAAGGCTAGATATAATTTACTGCTTGCCGTGCACAATACCCCCTCCCACTCTCACCCCCTTTCTCAATCGCACAAGGTGCCCTGCGGATGAACTAATCATACTTGAAATATTATTTCTGCTTCTTATTCCTCCATTTTATGAACCGCTCCTTTTTATGGTGCAATGGATTTAACCCCTGCCTGGTCACACGCACACCAGTCTGTGCAGGAAGAAAGAGGTTGGTGGGTTGGTGGTGTGGGCGGAGATGGGGACAGAAAAAACATTTTTTTTTTATATTTCTTTGTTTACATTTCTGGGTTCTGTTGGGATAAATTCATATTTTACACACACTTGATCCACCCAACTGATGTCTCCACCTTCCGTAAAAAAACAACAACATTACTTTCAGACAGAAGTTACACTACCAGCCTCTGCAAAAAAACTATACTACTATAGTACTATATTTAAAAAAAGAAAGAAAGAAAAGACAATTCCACTGGGCTTTTTTACCCACAATCCCCTTGCCCTCTTTATTCAATCCACATATTTAGACAAGTAACTCCTCTTCATTCATAATATATACACCACTGTAAATGCTCTCATGCATAACAGTATTAGCATATGGGCTCTGCTGCTCCTTAAAAAAGAGATGAAAAAACAGAAACACAATTTTAAAACTACTAAAAATGGTTCTCAAATAAACTATGTGCTTTATGGCAAGCGCTTCCTTCTCTTTGAAAAATCCCACTGGCTCAGTATGCAAGTATTGAGTTTGAATGTTTAATTTGAGTCACTGCTGAATAGGAGACAGATCATGGGCCCCAGTACAGTCTGGTGAACAGTGGAAAACTGAGACTTTTATGAAATTCTATTGATTTAGCACTTGTCCATTGATCTCCTGTGGGATAAGAGGTGTGGATTAGGATTAATGTCCTCTAAACCTGTTTGGGACCTGACATCATGAAAGAATTGCCTAAGCAACTTGGAAAATGGACTCGAAGAGATGGGAATTTAATTATGAAAATTAACCACCAGCATTCAAATTTATGTTGAGTTTTCAGTGAGTTCACAAGGAGCCTACATAGTCTATATCAACCATATTTTGGCTTTAGCTGACAACATTTCTGACTGTTATTCAGATGAAATGGGGCAAACAGACAGAATATTAAGGTTACACCTAATTGTTATTTTTATGGATTTATCAGTGGGATATTTTTGCCTTTATAGTTTTTTCTTGTCTTTTCTTGCATTTTCATTGGCAACATGAAAAAAATAAGTACATATGGAAATTTAATTTTACCATGTTTACTTGCATGTTAAGGGAAAGTGTATTGTGTCTGTCACTGTCAAACTAAAATCTCAATAGATCAGCCAGTATTAACTTATTATGGACAATACCAAGAAGTTGCAGTACAGAAACCGGCTGGAAACCCAGAGATTGGTCTGTCAACTTTACAAGTGTTTCTCACTTAGTTTCAAAAAATATCTTAGGCAGAGCTGATATTCCTTTGACAAATGATACACTGCACCATTTGTTTACAGCATTTTAAGTGCTGTATTGGCCAAGGGTAATGCTGCAAATAATAATTGTCTGTAAGGTGCACTACAACATCATTGCCTTTTGTTAGTAATTATAAACATAAATCTGCTAAATTTAAGGGGTTTATAAATAATTAGCCTACCTGCATGTTTTTGGGCGATGGCTTCCACAAACGACAGTGTTTATCATGCTAAGAAAAGTGCATCACCCCTTAAAATATTCGTTCGACTCTTTATTTTATTTTTTACACAGACCTGGTATCTTGTCTAACAGCAAAAAAAGTAATACATGTATCTGTCTGCACTTCATTTGGATGAACACACACATACGCACAAACAAAAACACAATAAGTCGTGTATTCTTTGTCGAGTAAGTACATATTGGCTCAGGAGATGGAGAGATGGAGAGATTGTAATAGTGAGTGAAAGAAGACACATCATGTGCAATAGAATAAAAAGGCAGAGAGAGAAAGATGGTCCAATAGAGAGAGGCAGAAAGAGGGCAGCTATCAGCTGTTCACTTGTACTTAGGGGCCACATTTACTCGTCATTGATTTCCAATGCTTTAGTCAATTTCCTGTCACTTTTCATTGCAAGTACATGTGATCTCTGTTTAGCTGCTTGAAGGAAAAAGGAGAAAGTCCTAAATTGATTATTTATTTTAGGGAGTCTATAACAGAACTGCTACAGGCCCTGTAGGTATTGTCTGCAATGTCCAATATTACTCGTGGCAGGTACACGGGGAAAAAAAGGAAGGTATTAAGCAACAAGTTATTATTCAGTAAACTACAGCTTCATAAAACAACCTGTATAGAATCTTATTGTGACAAGAAAAATGATAAAAGATACAGTACAGTACAGTGCAAAACCAAAGTTAAAAACATCTACAAACTAAGCTTCTCACATACCAGATGAAAGTCGTAAGTCTCGTACAAGCACTGACCAGTCAGCAGACAGCTCACTAACAGGTGTGCTGTGTAGCAGCCCCCATCAATCACTGAATCCACTCTGGCTTTAACAAAATAATAGTTTGCTGTTTTTTCCCTTTATCGTGGTTTCAAACTCTTTTTTCCTGAATCGTAGTTTCCTTTCTGACTATTTTCTCTGCGTGAAGCAAAGAGGTTTGACCTGTTTTCCATTTGTTGTTGTTTTTTCGGTCTCCCACATCTTTCACTGCTTTCCTTAAACACGAATGCTCATTCACCTACTTTTTTATGTAGATCTTTTTTTCTCTGTCAACTGCCGTCAGAGAGCATCACCAAATTAATATTCAGTTTGAAATAGCACAACTCCAAACAATGGGCTTCTTTTTTTTACCCAGCACATCTGCTTGCAGGGGAGACAGGGCCTTAACACCTGGAAGTAATAAAAGACCAACACTAAGAGAGAAAATAAGGTAGGATTATTGTTCTGTGTGAGGAAGAGATTATGTTCAGAGAAAAGACAGGGAGGCATGCGGCCAAACTTTCACCTCAAACAACGGGACAAGAAAGCAGGCACTGATTAAAACTGAAATGAGGGGAGAAAGAAAATGAAACACACATCCATGCTGAGAAAACAAGTATAAAGCTTTATCTTAAATGGAAATAAAATAGACCGGCATATTCGAAAAAGCTGCTGCAGTACCATTACTCAGTTAAGGTCATTATCTTACCACATTTAAAATGATACTAGCAGAGAGAAACTGAATTTTCTCAACTTTGATGGGACTAATTTGCTGCTTTTTTCTTTCTCTTTTCTGTATTGAATATGTTGTTTATTTGTAAGTGTTTTTCCCTCAAAGCCAATCAGCATGCAATTTCATCACAGTTGTGCAGAAAATGAGATTCCCTGGGCATGATCTTATTTTCCATGAAGAATATCCTAATTAACTTCCTTTGAGAAGGATCACCTTACTAAAATGAACATTTCTCACTTTATGTTTTAAAGCACAGTCAAATGAATCCAGACTACGGAAAAGGAATTTCTAATTATCTGCAACCCAAGACAGAGGACAGGACAGAATGAGAAGGCCGTCGACAGGTAATTATTCCGTGACATCCAGACACCTATTTCCATTTGCAGGCCAATATCAAAGCATTTGGATGTGGAAAGAAATACAAACACAACAGTGAATGCACATCTCTCCAGGTATGTGACCCAACAATGCCCTTGCACAGAGTATGTTGGCCCATAACATCCAGCATAGTACAAATAATTCACACTAAAACTAATTCAAGTTGAGAAACAGGAGTAAGGGATCCAACAGTCTCTCCCTTTCTCATCGCTCTCCCTCATGTTGACTGGAATGACATTAGATGCCAGTGCTTGTTTGTGCTCTAATGACAAGTAAGAGGGGACTGCTGTCTCCATGGCAACAGCCAGGGCTCAATACATCATACCTCGTTACAGTAGTCAAGCGGGGACGTTTGGTCAAAAATTAATATGTCAAGGGAAGAGGAGAGGGAAAGAGTGTATTGTAG